>NC_041402.2:146067469-146367469 GCF_900747795.2 Erpetoichthys calabaricus
AAAACATTTGCTTGTCTCAGTAATTTAGTAAAATATAAAAATAATAATTTATGTTTAATTGTAAGCATCATCTTATATTAAGGAAAAAAGAGCCATTATCTAAAAAAATTCTGAGAGTCTGTATACAGGTATAAGGTATTTTTTGATTGGTTTGTAGAGATTTACATTTAGTCTATGAGATGAGAGCTTGTAGAGCCACACCTTGGAAAGTTCATGTTGTGTGCGTCATTCAGCATTAAGTTCCTGATGAGGAAATGAGTGTCGAGAGAATTATTTATTTATTATATCCCATTCAGTTAAAAAAAAAGAATGATAGTTGTACAAGCAAACTGAAAGTTTATTATGTTCTCAGAACTATACTGTTGTAACATTTTTTTCTAGAGGTTTTGCATAATTCTTTGAGATAAATGGATATATAATCAGTTTGAAAGGTAACTAGTGAGAAATTACCAATACCTCTATCTTCACCTGCACCAAGTTTGGCTGACTTGCCTGAACGTGAATTTTTATCAGTTCCTGTGTCTTTAACTGAAAAAGAGCTAAAGAACTGAGATGAGCAAAGCTAAGACAGCCTGCATTTGCCCTGGAGAAAAAGATAACTGTCCAGACTTCCACATGCTGCATTGTACAGACTGTTATTTTAACTAATTAGTGCCTAACAGGAATCAAAGAAATGGATATGACAAAGACCGTTTAATATATGAACTGTTAATTGAAAAGAGAGAGAGGTTAGGAGTATCCGCTGACACAGCGCATTGCTGCACCCACCACATCACAAATCACCTCAAGATCCCAGATTAGGACCCGAGTACAGCCATGTGACGGGTGACACCTCAGCACCACACTAGTTCAGATGGAATGAAACAGTGTGAGGTTTTTTATGGTGGCTGGAGTACTAATTCTGCCACCAACCCCCAGGTTTTTCGGCCTACCTGCAGGGCTGGATGCAGATTAACATCATACCCAGGACGGAGCAATTGTAGGTTGAGAGCCTTGCTCAAGTGCCTAACGGAGTAGAGTCACTTCTGGCGTTTTTGGGATTTGTACCAGCAACCTTCTGATTTCCAGTGTAGATCCCTAGCCTCAGAGCAACCACTCCACCCCAATTAATTGAAAGAAATGTACTACTCTTCACATAAAGCATCTCTTAATATTGAAGGACTGTGATTCACAGTTGAATACCAAACATGAATGTTGAGTAATTACCAATGCACTTGTGGATTGTTGAAACACAAAGAAAAAAAAACTAACTTAAGAGTAAGAACTATGGGATCTAGACCAGGACAGTTCAACAAAACTGGTGTAGTGGCAAAGATGCCTAAAGTATGATACTTGAAGGAAAGCTGTATCTGTCAAAACTGACTGAAATGTGATTGTCTGAATAGTGAAGTATGAGAAACAGTGAACATGCTGTAAATTCAGCACCAGGAGAAGATGTCAAGAAGATAGCAGTTTTTGAGGTGGAGTGTGCAACAGGGTTGAGATTCATGTAAAGTAGTTATAAAACATTTACTTGTCTCAATAATTTATAAAAAAGTAAAAAATAATAATTTAATTATTTATGCTTAAGTGTTAGAACCATCCGATATTTAAGGAAAAAAGAGCCATTATAAAAAAAACATTTAAACTAGCAGATGCATTTATGGGAGCTGACAGTTTAATGGCATAGGGTTAGAAATTTTTTGAAAGTCAGGTTATGTGGCATTGCATGTTATTATGTCGTTTGCTTAATGACAGATGGGGCAAATGTGGCAGGGTTGAAATTCATGTAAAATAGTTATAAAACATTTACTTGTCTCAATAATTTAGGAAAAGTTTAAAATAATAATTTAACAATTAAAGCTTAAGTGTTAGAATTACCTCATATTTAGGAAAAAACAAGATAGTTTTTGATTGTCTGTAAGGCTTTACATTCAATTGTTCAGCTTATAAGATGACAGTCTATAGAGGTGCACTTTGGAAAGATGATGCTGAGCAACTAATTCAGCATAAAGTTACTGATGTGGAGACAGTTGTCAAGAAGTGATTAGTCTGACTCAAATAACTAGCACAAGTGTTGCCTGAAAAAAAAAAAAATAAGAAAAAAGTTGGTGTCCTTAGCATAATGCCACTATTAAAGTATTAGAATGAAAATGACAGTTTACAGCTTAATTTATGTAGGATATCTATAGAGTATTTTAAAGTTATTGTTGATGTTTTAAAATGAATAAGCAACCTGTGTGAATATTACTAACAATAGAAGTAATAAGTGAACTGAACTGTTAAATGAACAAAATAGGGAAAGTGCAAACAACAAAAATGAATATGATGATATGAGATTATTTTGTTTTTGGATTTAAATAATCTGAAGTAGAGGAAAAAGTTTTGTAGATAGAATTAATTCAAATATCTCTGTGAATTGTTATATATTGTTACTTAATGCAATTTGTTTGGATTCCGCATAAAGTCACTTACTGATGAGGAAATATTAATAACCGTCTTCATGAATGTTTTAGCAATCAGGAAATGTAAATCCTGTCATGCTTGAAAAGACAATCATGTGTGAACAAGAAAACAGCAACAGGCTGATAACACAGCTCTAGGGTGCTCTGGTTTTCAAAGTCATAAATACTGTTAGATGTGAATGCTCTAAGTGTAACAGTCTCAGATCTACCTGTTATAATGGTCTGCATCCAGTTACATAGGATGATGTTCACTGCAAGACCCTGAGTTTAGGTGGCTGATGGTACCAAATGTTGAGCTAAAATCGATAAACAGCCTTCTCAAGGTGAGTCAGTGCTGCAAAAATATCTGTGGAAACTGCACCTGTCTATACTAATATACTTTAGGACATCAGCTGTATAAACAGAAGTGCTTCAGCACTAGAAAGATGCTTGCTGCTTTGGCAACCCTTTCTACTGATTTGCACTTGTATTATCATGTTTTCATTAAATAGTATTTCTTTATTAATTTATCCAAAACATGTTACCAATCAGAATTAAAACTGCGCACATGTCCACATATTTCAAGATCCAAAAAACATAAGGAATTGGAGCCAGACTATAAACAATGTTATCAAGCACCTGGCTTGCTTGGTCATATGTTTTGGGAATGTCCTAAGTTTAATTTGAATTTGCTGATAAAATTTGAATATACAGTATATCAGATGCTATCAGAATTACCATTTTCTATCATGGTTTAACAGTACTGTTTGAAGTAACACCTTATGGGACAAGATTATGTAAAAATAAATTTACTGTGATTTTATTTACATTATTTGCTCTCTGACTTATTTTGCTTAATTGTAAGAATGCTATACCACACACCACACACCACCACCCCCAATGTGTAATCAACATATTATACTATCTAAAGCTAGGAAAAAAAATTCTTTGTAAAAATTTTTAAAGACACCTACTGCTACAGCCACTTTGCTGTGGCATTAGTTACTTGTAATCATGTTGTTTGTCCCCATGTCATGCTTCCCCTTTTTGGCAGGTTGACAGTGTTTTGATTTGTTTGTTTTATTGGGAATTTCTGGTTTTGGGTTAATTTCTCGTAATATCTGTGTTGTTGACTTTGTCTTGTTGTTAATTAATAAAAGTGCAATAAAATTTAGTATTTACTTTTGGTTTGAATTTTTGCACTTAGAAATGCTGAACTCATACCTAAAACAGAAACTTTTTTCATGTTATACTAATAATCATGTGTGAAGACCTTAGTCCAAATATCAAATTAACATGTGCGCTTTTATTAAAAAATATAACCAAAGAAAAAAAATCATTCAATTTTCATGTTTGCGACTGAATTGAGCTCCGTCAGGGGGGAAGGGATAGCGGACTGCTTGCTATTTGTGCTGATCGTCACATTTGCAATACAAATGACGCTGATGAGGAGAGGTGTGAAGGGCTGTAAGGTGGCCCGGGAAGTTTTTTTGTAGGCTTCAGGGATTCTAGTGTTAAACAAATTAAAATGGGGTGGACGAAAGCATTAGTACTCTTAACCTAATATTTTTTAACATAGTCTTTGGAGACAATAACTACTATCAAACACTTTCTGTAGCTCTGAGTGAGATTTCTATGCTTCTTGTCTGGTTGTTTGGCCCACTGTTTTTCAGTTCTGTCATGTCTGATGGCTGCACTCTCCCAACATTGATTTTCAGCTCTTTCCACAGTTGTACAATGGGATTCAGATCAGGATTCATAGCAGGTCATTTCAGAATGGTCCAATAATTTTGTCTCCTCCATTCCTGGGTGCTTTTTGAGATCTGTTCAGGTTGCTATCCAACTGGAGGAGCCAGAACCTGCACCCAAGACAGAGCTTTCTGACACTGATCTGTATGTTTCACCGCAAAATGCCTTGATAGCCCTCTGATTGTATTGCCCAGCACAGATTCAAAGAGGTAGCAGAGCAATGTGGTATAGTGGGTCCACAGTTCCATTCAAAGGCCAGTTTTAAAATAAATAATCACCGCGCTCGCGGCTTGGTGAGGGGGTGTGGTGGTTGTGTGGCTGAAGCGGTTCTTGGGGCGATTCGTGATGTGGGCATTTCTCACCTAAGTGCACAGGTGAGAAACCGTCCGCATCCATGATTGTTCCTGGGGCTGCTGATTTACCACAGCTACCATGCCCTCTTGATGAATAGAAACGCGAGTCGGCTAAAAGGAGGAAGAAGAAAAAGAAAAGGAAAAAAGGAATGGAGGTTGCAGAAAGAAAGCAGGAAGCAGTGGAGAGAGAGAGAAAGTCGGTGCGGGAGAGTGAGTGAGCGAGCGAGCGCAGGCTCGCATGCAGCTGAACAGTGAGCCTGGGTGTTGGGCCGACACCCGGGGAGTAGTAGTAGTGGTCGCTCCCGCTGAGTGATCATGGAGCGGGAGTGACCAGTGATGAAGGGCAGATGACTCTCCGCAGAAGGCAGCGGGAGTCGGGAATTGGGACAGGGTTTCCCTAGCATTAGAGCCCTGGTCGTTGGGGAATCTCAAGTCGCTGTCAGGAGGAGCCTACCGGAGCAAGGGGTCGGTGAGGCTATCTGAACAGCAGAAGCAGGCAAAGAGAAGGTCAGCTGCATGTAGTGTGACTCCCCTATTGAGAAGTCCAGACGGGAGAAGTAGGGGAGCCACCAGGTAGAAAGACACCAGGCTTTGGATTGTGTTTTAAAAGACTGCTTCCTGCATTGTGTTTTAACCTCGGTTTTTAAAGATTTTTTTTAACCTCCACTTTTCACATTTGTTTTATGGATTATTTATTTAATGAAGACTTTTTGAATCACTGCACTTTATTTAATTTGAACACTGTTTTGTTCTGTTGTTTTAATAAAAGCACTTGGCACTTTTTGCGCCATCCCCTTTGCTATGTTGTGCCTCACTGTTAAGCTCATCGGTGACATTACCGATGCTGTTGGGTTCAAGGGCTCCCGGACAGAAGATGGGAGCATGCACAAACCCGCATCGTCACAAGCAACCTCAAAATATCACTGATCCTCATTCATCTTTCATGATAGTGATGGTGTTGTCTTCTTTTAAAGCTTTTTTTTTTGCTGTGTTGGTGTGATTCTCAAAACATTTTTGTTTTGTTTACTCTGTTAAAAGGATATTTTCTCAGTAGGACTGTGGCTTGTCAACATTCATTCAGGCAAACTCAAGAGCATTTTTATGTTTGTTTCTGAATGTTCTGCAATGGAGCCTCTTTACATCCGGATAGCAATGGATGATGTGACATGAAACCATTGCACCTTGAACTTGAAGCATGTTGGACCTGTTTTTAAATTTTCCTTGGTTCTTTCAATACCATTTAAAATCTTTCTCTTCAATCTTGTGTTAATTTTCCATGTGTGGAAAATTTCATTGGCTTTAAACTTCTCGATAATAATGAACATTGGTCACAGGAACATCAAACACTTTTGAGTAGCTCTTGTCATCTTTATGTTGACCTTGCTTGGCTAGTACTGTCTGTCTTGTCTCCTAAGATAACTCTCTGTCTTGCCTTCTCTTTTCCATGTTTAGCTTGAAACAAAGCAGTTGAGTGAATTATTTTCCCCATTTAAACTGATAGAATGAATGTTTACAAGTTTGAAGACATCTTTGATAATCATTTAAATACATTATTTTTCTTACAACCTTTAAACGATTCCATTAAATGTCCTGTCATTTCATACATTTTTTGATTTGTTCTACTGCAAACCAAAGAAATGCATGTATGGATGACAAAAGATCTTTTAATTTCAATACTTTTTTTGTAAGAATCGTGCATTATTTCTAATGTTTGCTGTGTTTTTACAGCAATAATAATGAGCAATACTCTAGCTCCTCTACTGTACTTTCTTTACACCCAGACAGTGTGGTCTCAGGCACTGAGTGGATAAATATAGCACTATATAAATATATTTTTCTAGCATGTTGTAAAAATAAAATGAACATAAAATGCTCATAGAGTTTTATTTTTGCCTCTTTTCATTATTTTTGGCTTGTATGGAATAGTGAAAGACTTTAAAGCTAACAGATATGTAAATCATCTAAAAACAGTGAAAGCCAAATTGAAATAGTTTGAGCACCATGTATAGGGGAGCCTCACCCATAAAAGGAAGTAACAAATGTCAAGGACATCATTTGAGCATGGTGAGTTTGATTAAGAAAACTAAATTTATATATTGAAAGAATATAGCAGTGAGTCAGAAGAACCTAAATCACTGTGCCATTTGAACTGAACTATAAGGCAAATGAAAACAGGTTGCAATGTGTTAGTTTGTTCCATTTGGTGAACGATTATTTTTAAAATTGGAAAATACCTTTGATGAATCATTAAGTGCGGTTTTGTATCTAAGAGGTCAAATTCCTGGCACGGAAGGTGTTTCCCAGTGGAAGCATCTGTTCAGTGTCATGTTGTGGTTATGTTTGTGGAATAATTTACAAAAACTATATTGCTAAGAAAAAAAAACAAAAGCAAAATATATATATATATATAAAAAAAGAACTGAACTATATTTTCAAACTTAGCTGAAATTTACCTGGACTTACACATCAAAAGATTGCAGGACATTAAATCCTTTCTGTACTGCAACATGTAAAGCTTACTACTGGAATGACAACTCTTTGAGTAGTTTATACACAGATACATTAAACCTGACCCGGCCAAAGAAAGAAAATATAAAGTTCATTGTACAAGGATTAAACATTGAACACTATTGTACTATAATGTCCAGATTAATTTTGGGGTCTATCAAATACAGAAAGCATTCTGACAGATAACACCCTTTTTTAGCCAGTGATAAACCATCCATATGAGTACATACAGTTCTGGAGTCAACAGTAGGCAAGAATTATTTCTTTTACCAACTGGTGATAACAGAACTGGGAATAGAATGCATCTACATTACAATTGTTTGGCCAAATGTTGATCTATACACACAGCACTATGTGGCTCCTCTCTCCTAAAAAGGTGGACAACAAGATAAAGAAATGATACATTCACTGCAGTTTATATACTAAGTGTGTGAGCTCGGGTCCGAACACCATCAGACAAACACCAGCACTTTACAAAACACACGTTTATTTTTACAATAAAGTCCCACACAGCACACAGTGCTCCCGAACCAAACACTGACAACAAGGGCCTCTGTCACACTGTCCGTGGGCCGCCTCTCTTCCTCCAGCCACTAGAGCTTCGTCCTGCTCCAGCTCCCAATTGTAGCTCCCCGACTGTAGGAAGGCAGCCCCTTTTATATCCACCCGGATGTGCTCCAGGTGCTTGCTAATGTTCTTCCGGCGGCACTTCCTGGTGTGGCGGAAGTGCCGCATGAGCACTCAGAAGCACTCCGGGTGTCACTGGAAGAATCTTACCCCACCTTCCCAGGTGTGGCGGAAGTGCAGAGCTTCCAGGCTTTAGGAGACATGGGGCACCCCCTGGCGACAGCCACAGGTTTGTGCTTCCTTGCTCCATCCCCGTGGTCCCCTGCTTATCCAGGGCGGTTGCCCCCTCGCGGCCCGGGGGACGTACTGACTGCCTCCCCGTCCTTCCAAGCATCCCAGCCGGGTCTGACCCCCAGCCTCCTGTGACAAGTGTTATACTATTACTTGCTAATCTTACTGATGTCTGTTCTTCAATGTATTACTGTCCCCAGAGCCAGTAGATCAGTGCCGACCAGACTCACAGTAATAATAATAATAATAATAATAATTCATTACATTTATATAGCGCTTTTCTCAGTCTTTCCCTTAATGAAGCTAAAGCAGTTGGTAGACAAATTCAGCTAGACAGATTCAGCTGGCAGATGAACAGCCTGTAAAATACTGTCTGGAGAGCTTGTGCTAGCAACATTTACATGTGTACATTAACAATGCCAGACAAACTGGTTTGTTTTACAAAACGAGAATTAGTAAGCATATCTGCATGTTTTCGTTTTGACATTTTTATTGTGCAAAAGATATAAAGAAAAAAGACAATAATTATAAGTCCATTTGCTGCTCACATGCCAGTTTTAAAATATAGTGCCCATTGGTTTGTGATAGGACTGCTGGTACTTTGGCTTGATAGTCAACACCCACAACATAAATGAGTTTTTATACTACAATACTTTAAATTTATAAAAAATTTAAATGTTGAAAATCGATCATTTAAATTATAGAAGGCACTTCCCCAATATTTCATAAATTACACTTATGATTATTTAAGGCCAGTGTCAACCTACATTTTGTATCATGGTTTAACTGTGCCATCACTACTGCAAAGGTTTTTAATGTCTTTTTAGAAGCTAGCTCTCCACCACAAGCTTTCTGTCTAAGTGATTCTGGTACTTCCTTCTTTACTATTTTACTTGTTATATGGTACTAAAGGCTACATTTTTAATATATGGGCACAATGTACCACTAACCAGAATCTAACCTAAGGCACTTTGTATCTGTTGTATTACCCATCAAAATGCTCATATTGACCTAAAATGTGCAAAAATATTATGATAACTGGTCAAAAGAAATAGCGACTCCATGTAAAAATGTGAATAACTACAGAAGAGAAAGAAGAATAATATTTTAAACAGTGTATACACAATTGACACTGCATAAAAAGTAACTTAAATGGCAATGTTTTGAAAAAACAAACAGATCTTTCCATGGCAAGTCCATCATACAGTTTATGCGATAGTAAGGTTCTTTCATTTTCATAAGAGTTTGGATGAAGTTTTAATATTAAATCTTGAAGACAAGTTTTCCATTTCACATAATATTCACACTCTCATTAGGGGCTCCATGTTGATATTTAGTTAGTTCCCCCATTTTCAAAATTTAAAAAATAGCAAAACATTTACTATTATTTGCTACTTAATTACCTCTGTAAATATGTGATTTACGCAGACATTTTTGGCAATGCCAAAGTGTGTAGTATGTTCATATGGTATTTAGGATGAATTTTGATGATTAATAGGTTTTTGCTTACTAGCATAGCATTTTAAAGTAAATATCAAAGCGAGTGAATTCTCAGTTAACTGTAATATTCTGTACTCAATTTAGTGCTGTCTGTTCAGTGTAAATCAGGAGTCACTGTCGCCTGCATTCAAAAAATAAAAAAATAAATCGCAAAATGCTTTCAATTAGTTTTTGTCACAGTTTTAACAAATTAATGTTTCTTCCTTTATTGTATTTCTAAAGCAGAACCAGCTCTGGTAAGAAAATCTCACAAGGGATTTTACTGTTATATTCAAAGATCTTCCTGAGTACTGGTAGCCTGTTTCCATGTGTCAATGGTACTGTTGCTTTTTCTATTTTGTCCCACCTTACTTTGTTAGGATCACATACTTAGTTGCTATTATATTCATGCAAAATAATATAACTTGAACAGAATGTAACGCTTATGTGAATGAAAATACATTCCTATTTACATGCTACCCAGAATTGTATTCTTGCAAGTCATTATTAAATTTACAAAAAACAAAAACATAAATGTAGAAGCAAATATATGGCAAATAAAAACATACAAGTTACTGTATATGCTGCTTGTCCCCTAAAAAAAGCTTTTAGCCAAGTCATTCTAAACACAACAACACTAATCACGGTGGTTTTTAACAGTCATTAATGAGGTGCTCCAACCTTTTGAAATAAATATGCCTTTATAATGCCCTTTAACAGGTTCCAGATGGTGTAGTCCATGCAGTTCAGATGTAAAGCAAGATAATCTGTTTTTGAAAATAACTTTACGTTTACAAGACACAGTTCATTGGGCTTAGTTAAATTGAATAAAGAAAGAGCGATAATGACTCGTTACTAGAAGATGTAGAGAAAATATATTAACTGAAATTATTTGGCTAAAGGCCATCTGCTATACTGCTTGTGGTACTCAATAAGCACAAGAATTGTAATTAAAAACAAAATCCTTACAGTAAGTCCAAAAATAGAATAAGTTGAAAAGATTTTGGCAATGGTATCTGCAATATGTTTCATATCCCAAACATTTACTTTCGGGTGTTAAGAACTTGCGGGTTAAGAAAAATGGTGACAAAAGTCAAACATTATAGATAAATTTGTTATAATTTAATGTGTTGTTTAAAACAGTGAAACATGTTAAACTAAAATTATAATTTAGATGATATTACAGGACATAACACATTTTACAAACAGAAGATATCTAGCTCATCAAATCCTATTTAAAATACTTTCCAAAGTATGAAGACTGTTTGTATAGTTTCCTATGTAGAACTCCATGTGCATATGACATCATTAAGTGGTATTAATGTTTGACATTGTCTAAACATGTACTTTGTTTCATTTTCCATCTGCTTACCCTGGTGAAGGCCATGATGGCAGTATGCTGAGCAAACTATTCCACTTTATAAAGGGCAAATGCCTCCATGCACCTGGTTCTCGCTCACCAGCTAAGAAATATAATCCTTCCATTGTGCCCCGTCATTACCCTGGGTCTTCTCCCAGTAGCCAGTTTCCCATTAGCATCCTCACTACTGTAAAATCTTGCCAAACCACTTCATCTGGATAGATTAGATAAGACCGTATAACATGAGACAGGGTGGGAAACTTGTGGTACATTTGGCAGTAGTGAAATGCTAAGGCTCTACAGGAAGACATGTGGAAAAGTTGTATGACTTATTGCTGCTTATAAAACACAAACCTGTTAGATACAGTTATTGTAACTGACTAATTAATGAGTCATTGTTTATCGAATCATAAAACATGAAATTGTGTGTTATGTCAAACTTATAAAAACAATGTGTCATCTACTGGATATCCTGTGATAAAAGCTTAGATTTGTATATTGAGAGTTTTCCTTCAGGAAAAGTAAAGAATTTTGACTCTGATCCATTTTGTGTTGCTTGCATTCTTCCTTTGTCAAATAGCACTGACACCCAAGTCCAGGGCATTCCAAAATTGGTAAGCAGCAGTGATTGAGTGCTATGTTACTTCTATTTATTCATTCATTTATTTTTTGAACAATGAACCTCAATTGCAACAGAAGATTTGAGACCTAAACAACACCATTGACGGAAAAAAAAATTAAAAGAAGAATAACCAAAATGTGAAAGAGCAAGGAGCAAACATTCTGAAGGATTTTACAATTGTTCTGAAGTTGCAGAAAGTTTATTTTATGACAGATTCTCCTTGATTGTCACGAAAATGTGTTACTCTTTTCACTGTGACAAAACAGAAGCTGTGAAGTGGAAGTCATACTGCTATGTCTAGTGGTAACACGACTGAACAACTTCCAAGTTGACTTGAATGAATGAACAGGCTGGGAGCATGCGCAATTAGCGAATTGACATACTCACCACATGCCGAATCACCTGGGGCCTCATATATAAACGGTGCGTATGCACAAAAATGTTGCATACGCCCATTTCCACACTCACATCGTAATGTATATAAGCTAAACTTGCCGTAAAGCCACGCACATTTTCATGCCAGTTAAATCCTTGGCGTACATAAGTTCTCCGCTCGGTTTTGCAAACTGGCGGCACCCAGCGTCAAAGCAGTGCTACTGTTCCTGTGTGGTTTCACTTTCTTTTTTAGATCCACATCCCTGACCCGGCTTTATCATATACACTGAAATTAACTGCATATTGTTTATTAGTTTAAGGCATCTGATTGAAATTATCCTGTAACAATATAATGGTCCACAGAATGGCCAAACTATTCCAAATACCATAGCTGCTTTAGCGTTGTTACTCTCACTGCACCTTCTTCTTCTTCTTTCAGCTTCTCCCATTAGGGGTTGCCACAGCGGATCATCTTTTCCATATTACTCTCACTGCACCATACGGAGTATTTATATCACTGTATTGGAGTGTGGAATCACAGCTCTACAGCAGCTGATCGGAAAGAGAATTATTGGCCATGCACTATTTGAACTGCTTCCATACGACAAACGCTTCAGAGCCTTTCCTGTATGGACCTCGCAGTTCAGAAACAGTTTTATCCCAAGAACTATAAACGCACTCAATCAGACCATCAAGTACTCCTTGTAGAACTGTTTTTACTTATTAGATACAATTACCTCACTGTAAACTTGCGATACAGTTATAACATTGCACAACCTGACATTTTATAAAGCGAGTATTTACATATGATGACGATATCATTTTTAAGATGAAATGCAGCAAAATATTTATTACATTATACAGATAAAATGTTAACATCATTTAAATAATCTATATTGTTAATAATTAAACATGTGAGGACACGGTGTTGCAGCACTAGCCCAGAGCTAGCAAGGATTGTTCCTGCCTCGCTCTGTATTCTTGTTGGGGCTGGCACAACACTGGTAGGATAGATGGATAGAATAATTAAACATGTACTACAAAAATATTTTGAATGTTCCTTAAAAGTTTTGAAGAATCGCATTCTAAGCTTACAGATGGCTTAACATCTATTACAGAGATGATTGTGTGGTGATTGGTTACTTGGAGAAAGAAAGGGTAGGACAGGAATTGGGGTTCAGTACATTTGAAAGAGACAGTACTGCTGCAATAAATTATTTTAGCGAAGGTAGCGCACAGCGCAGCAAGCATTTTGTGGGAGGCAGGAACAATCTCTGGACAGGGCACCAGCTTGTCACTATCAGTGCGCCACCGTGTTTCCATGCTTAATAACATGCTTTAACTCCTATCATCATGAAAATTATATCAAGTATACATGTCAGTATTTTAATTATTCAGAGAGCTGTAAAATCACAAATGTAATGGATTGTGTGTCTTGTAGGAGGAAGAGAAAGCCCGTTTAAGAAGCACTTAGTGATTCACACATATAGAGCACATAGAAGAACACATACAAAACAAAGCATTTAAAGTGCTACTTTAGTTACGATGGTATTTGAGAAACTAGTAAATTAAATGATTTAAAGATGAAGTTTATGACATTCTACTTTAATGACAAAATAAACTACATGATTAAAGTGGAAATTTCTAGATTTAAGTTGACATTTTGAGCTTTTTTCCCACTGTGTCTCTGTTTTTTTTCTTTTCTCTATACCCTAAGCTTTCATATGATACTCAGATGGTGGGCTACGACTCGCTTTTTCACGGCGACTTTGATATCTGACAACTTCTTTTTGCCTCCACTTGGTATTCGCTGAAATTCTTCTATTTTCTTCCATGCTTTTGCCATTGCCTTTTCACAGAATTCTGAGCTTAAGGGCTGTTTATATTGATTTGCATATTCAAAGAGGCGTAATTCTGCGAGGAGTTGGGGAATGGTGGTAGGCGCGTGCACGTGCGTTACTTTTCACACTGACCAGGATTTATGTAGCGGAAGAACATGGAAGATGGCGAACGCACAGGTTTATGCATCTGGATTTTTTGTGTGTACGCACATTTCCGCTTTTGTCCATACGCCATATTTTAGTGTGAATTCTGTGCATGGTGTTATGCAAGAGGTCCCTGGTTTGGGACTCAAGTGCAATGGGTGACACCTCAGCACCACACTGAAACAGAGTCAGTGTTTTTTACAGTGATTGGAATGCCAGGATCTTCCTTATTTCAAAATCCACTTCCTGAGATTTTTTTAAGCAACTAATTTTTGAAAAAACAATCTTTGAAACAATCAACTTAGCTGTAAACTTTCATTTCTTATAATTCAAATAATTTTTGAACAATGTCAAGGGCTTCTTGCATGGTGTCATCATAATATTTAGAGTGTTTAACTGTGCAACCTTGTGGCTTTGCTCACACAAAGTTCACTTCCAACAAGAGACAGTGAATACATTATACAATAAAAGCATATATGCCGAAGTCATGAAGTTTTTAGTGTTTGTGTCTGTTAAGTAACTTTATATCTGTATTTTAATCTATTTGTGACACTATTATTTGTACTGACTGATTAATATTCTGAGCTAACTTCAACCTCTTCTGCAATTGGTTAGGTTCTAGAACTGTACATAATCTATACCAACATATTATACAGATAGTGTGCATGAATTCTACTGTGCAGCTATTGAACTTTGGTGGTCATAGATGTAGTCATCCTGGCTTTTGTCAAATTTTTGAGAAATTGGAGGCACTTGTAAACCGTCTTGACAAAAGCTGAAATGTGTTGTGCCCACTTAGGTCATCAGTGATGGTGATGGCAAGAAATTTAATATTGCTTATCCTCTCCAGAGTATTTTCTCCAGTTTAGAGTGATTTGGAATTCAGTCTGTTGCCAGCCTTCTGAAGTCAACGACCAGCTATTTGGTTTAGTTGACATTAAGGAGGAGATTTTTGTCATAAGCACTTTGTCAGAAGAAAAATCTCTTCATTGTAAGCTGTTTCACAATTATTTATGCATCAGGACATATGACAGTTTAGCTCTGTTTAGTCACACAGTCAGAGGTAAACAAAGTGTACAATGGGGCACACTACCCTCTAGGGTGCATGTGTTTAGGATCAGTGTGTAGGAAATAATTCTGTCAATACACAAATGCAGGGGTTACTGGAGTTTTCCAGTTAGGAAGCTTGAAAGACCATTGTAGAGGATGGCAGTAAGCAGAGGAGGGTAGTAATGAGTTACATTTACTCCATTACATTTACTTGAGTAACATTTTAAAAAAATTGTACTTCTAAGAGTAGTTTTACTGCACCATACTTTTTACTTTTGCTTGAGTACATTTGTGAAGAAGAAACGCTACTTTTACTCCGCTACATTGGGTAACACTCGACTCGTTACTTTTTTCCATTTACACATTAGATACGCTTATATTTCTGCCAGAGAGAAGTCGCCAGTGAATCTACTGCATGACTGTTTCACCAATCAGACGTAGCAACAATAATCACATGACTCCGTTTCACCAATCAGACTTAGCCATGCAGTCACATGACCACACACAAACTTCCTGCGTCTGCAGCCTGTGAGAGACTTTTTAGTCACACAGGGCTCTTGTTCACTGCTAAACGGTCACAGCTTCACTGCAAGAACTTTGAGAGACAACTCTTGCTGAAGCTTAACTGTCACTTCACTGAGTGAAGAACAAGCATGTTTTAACCAAACATGCACAGACACAGACAGTCATGGTAAAGTGAGACTTCTTGTACGTGCACAAGCTGCCTTGTTCTAATGTTATTTTCTATCAGCTGTGCTATTTGGAGGGCAAGTGTGTGACGATGCCAGTCCCCTACAGACTCTTTTCTCCTTTTCTTTGATTTCCCCTTCTTTTTTTGTGACGAACCGTATATATACACTTCCATCTCCGTGGGCCTTAATCACATGCCACAGAAAGCCAATGAAGCAATTGAGAATGATCGCACCCACAATACAGGTGTGACTTGCTTCAACTACCTCATTGACTCACCACAATCGTGCAATTGTGCCTACGGAGAGTGACACGGCTTTATGGATTTGTGGATTTGAAACTGGCCTTTTTTTTTTTTTTTTTGAAGTTGCGAACCCACTACACCACAAAGTGAATATACAGTATATCTTGTCACTGTAAGTAGTTTGCACTGTTTAAACATACATGTTACCTACTGTAGGTATTGGCTTCAAAAGCTGTGTTGTGAAAAACTGAGATTTGGAACTTTGTGTTATTTGTGCATCTTTAATTTGTAAAGATGTTATTTATTTTTACTCATTTTTTCTTTAATTATTTGGAAATAGCAGAATTTGCAAGTTATTTTATATTTTTGTCTGTCTTATTACAATATTTCTAAAAAATAAATAATTTATTATGTTCAAACAGTTAGTACTTGAGTAGTCTTTTCACCAAATACTTTTTTACTCTTACTTGAGTCATTTTTTGGATGACTACTTTTTACTTCTACTTGAGTAATATTATTGTGAAGTAACGCTACTCTTACTTGAGTACAATTTTTGGCTACTTTACCCACCTCTGACAGTAAGTCACAAACATGGGAGCTTGTGTGGAGAGGTGAGACACATTGTAAGAAAAAGGAGTAAGTATAGCTTTTATTTTCATTTTTTAATAGTTATATGAAATAGTGCACCTACCAGCAGACAGCAGAAATCTCCAGTGCGGCAGCATAGTAAAATGTGTCCATGGCACGCGTTTAGTTCACGGAGCACTATGTGAACCATCTGAGCACCCTGGCTCGTGAAGCCAATTGCCTCTTACCAATCAATTGCTTATTTGAATTAAGTAGTTGATTTTTTATATAATGGGACAATATTTGCTAGATATTTTAGGAATTTCTCCAGAGGTTCAAAAAAATGTGCATTAAAATTGGTAAACATGTTACGAGTGTTATTTGATCCAGATGACCTGTCAACAATACAGAATAAGCAGGGAACGTAAGAAAAAATAGATGTATTAAATATGTAAATACTCCACATTGCAAAAAACTAAAATATTTTAAAGAGAAAACAAATTAATATCATAGAAGTAAAGTCACTGGACAAAGAAATGCATGCAAAAATAATGTTGGCAAAAAATAATTAAATACAATGTAGGACATATGGCAGTACACCTAGTACACAAAAAACATATAGGTTCCTGCAATTCCAATAAATTGATAGGAAGAAGTCTTATACTAAGGATCTGACCTGATTTTTATCACAAAATAAAGAATAAACAAAATATGAAGAAAACAAAATGATCAGACTACAATATCAAAAGATTCAATCCACAAGCAGATAAAAATGGAAACAATAAAATTAATGCAAAACAAAGAGCCCACAATATCATTCAAAATAAATATAAAAGAAAATGATGTGAGCAGACTTAGTGGATTGGATAGTCCTTAATTTGTACAAGGCATATCATAAAGGGGGGCGGCACAGTGGCGCAGTGGGTAGCGCTGCTGCCTCGCAGTTGGGAGATCTGGGGACCTGGGTTCGGGTCCTCCCTGCGTGGAGTTTGCATGTTCTCCCCGTTTCTGCGTGGGTTTCCTCCCACAGTCCAAAGACATGCAGGTTAGGTGGATTGGCGATTCTAAATTGGCCCTGGTGTGTGCTTGGTGTGTGGGTGTGTTTGTGTGTGTCCTGCGGTGGGTTGGCACCCTGCCCAGGATTGTTTCCTGCCTTGTGCCCTGTGTTGGCTGGGATTGGCTCCAGCAGACCCCCGTGACCCTGTGTTCGGATTCAGCGGGTTGGAAAATGGATGGATGGATATCATAAAGGCATTGGAGAGCAGCTTGCATTTTTAAAGGGATAATTTCTTGAAATGATATAGTGAGAAGTCAAGCAAAATGACACCTTTTATTGGCTAACTAAAAAGATTACAATATGCAAGCTTTCAGGGCAACTCAGCCCCCTTCTTCTTCAGGCAAGATGTATATGTTGGTGGACATGTTTCAAGGTATACAGTTTTTCTTCAGAACACAGCATACTTATTTTAAAAAGAATTTTAAAAACTTCAAAAGTGTTCATAAATTGGCATAACAGTATGGCAATTGAGAGATTGAACTAGCTATTGTACAAACTCAGGTTCATATTATAAATGGTCCTACATTTTTACCAGCTAATTGACTAGGGGAGCTGTGTAGAAATATGAAGAAATAGCAAAGGATTAGATATAATCAAATGTAAAAGAATTAAGCTAGAATGAAGACTTAGACAAAATAGGTAGGTGGAGCTTACCTAACCATTAGACATATATAAACAAAAGACCTGTGTGTGTGTGTGTGAGTGTATGTGTACAGTATTGAGCAGTCCTCTCTTCTCATGCTCCACTACCACTAGTAGGTACACTTTTAAATTTTTATGGTGCTTGCGTGCACCTCAGTTCTCAATGTGAAAGAACAGCACTAGAGAAATTCCAAAGACAAACTTCGAGACTGAATCAAGAACTGATGGACATGAACTAAAAGGAAGGACAAAAGCAGTAGAACACTATCATTTCCAAAAATTAAAAAGTAGGTAAAGTAACATTATAGTAATGTTTAAAATTTTGAGGAACATGATAACAGTAGAGGGTAGCTGTTATTTTGAAATGAGTTCATTAAAAAGAACACAGGGCACAGATTAAAGTTATTTAAAGGTACATTTTGCATGTTAGAATGTATTTTTTGCCCAGAGAATTCATTTTGTGCAAATTTTAGAAAGTATCCCTTCACAGAGATAAGAGAGACCTTAAGTAAGCTAACAAGCGGTGTGGTAGAGAGTAATACGTTAAAGACTGAAAAATTTCAACATTTATGGAAATAAGTGAATAGAGATGGCAGGCAAAGTTGGCCTGAATGATTTTTCTCATCAAAGATTTTTTTCTTGTTTTCTTATTTTAATAATTTCCCAAAATACAGGCAGAGTGAGATGGTCACTCTATTCATTGTTCAGTTCGGCCATCCTTAAATCTAACCATTTATTATAAGCACTAGCTATGTTACCCGACAAAGAGGGGTTGAAATCTAAGTAATCAATGTTAACATTTGCTGTGCACAATCTATTGGAATGTACTTTGTAACATTTTATTACTATAAATGTATGTGAATCGCCATCTATTGGAGTGACAAATGCAATGCATTTTATTACTAAAAATGTTTGTGATGCGCCATCTTTTGGAATGACAGAGACATAGGAAACAGACAGACATACAGATGGATGCAAAGACAGTTATCCTTTTATTAAGGTGGAATGCATTTATGATATTTTGAATGAATTTTGAATCTTTTGAAACAGTACAAATACTAAACAGGTTCCTTTTAAATTTGGCCTTGTTATGTAAAATTAAAATTAAGTTACTTAGGGAAAAAAAAGTTAAAAGTTTTTGTTAGTCAACATACAACTTATCTTGTATAACTGTGGGGTGTCCACATTTTCCATAAAACTTTATTCATCCCAGGTTAGGGGATTTCGGGGTTAGGACCGTTTCTACTATGCCCAACTCAGCTAAGACAGAGCTTTTCTACCTATAAAAGCCAGCAGTGAACTGTCCACATAAGAAAACGTTTCCTTGTTTATCTTTCTCAATATTTACTTTACTCGATGTGATGTTGTGTGTAAGGAAGACATCATAGGGCAGATCATTCCTTGCATCCATCCCAAGAACTTTATAGGACAGCACATCTTTCCTTTGGTTTCTGATTCTACCCTGAATGAAAGCAGAACGTACTTTGAATCTTGTTGAGGTCTTCTCTTTCCTGGTCAGTTTTCCTTTCTTACAGGCATTTTACCTTTTTGTCTGGGGTTTTTATTTCAAAACAATTAGGACTAATGCTTATTCCATTCAAAACAATTACAAAGTTTTATTTTAACAACAATCATAAAAATTTGAGTTTCAGTTCAATTGTGTGTGTTTTTTTCTCCATTTGTGGAAAAACATGGTGATTTGGATTGATATTTCAAAATACAGATGCTTTAAATGTGGACAGCAGAAGTAAAGGGGGGGGGGGGGGTAGGCCCCCTTTGCCAGTTTTTTAGTCCCTGTGCGGGTTTAGTACAGGAAAAACATCATTCTGCTCAGTTACAGCACAAAACTACAAATCAACCCTTTGTGGAGTCATTTTCACAACATTAGCATAACTAATTGTAAAATGCTCCATCACAAACAATAGTCAGAAAAACACTGTGCCATATAATCATTTATGATTTTTCCAATTCTACTGTACCTATTTGGTAATCTGTAAAGCAGCCTTGTGCAGCAAGAATGTAAATAAATTGTTATCTGTGAATAAAAGTATAATAAGAACAACAGTTATTTATATAGCACATTTTTGTACAAAAATGTAGTTCAAAGTGCTTTACAAGATGTCAAAGAGAAGGTTACAAGAAAAGAAAAGCAACTAAGATTAGGTAGTAATATTAAAGAAAAGTTAACAAAGAAATAGGGAAGAAATTAGTCCAAATGATCTTAAAAACAGATAAATATCAATTAGAAGAGTAGCATTCTCATATACAGTATTATGATGTAACTCTATAAAGTTGAAAAAAAAAATCTTCAGTGGTTCCAAGGCTGAAAGACCGCCGAGACCCCACTGGACATTCTAACTTACATAAATGTTCTTAATTCATTCCTCTTTATTTCCAAGCTTCAATTGAGAGGATCTGAAGAAGTTGATCTCATGGACACCTTTATTCCATCATCACAGGTGGCTGCATAGTGCCTTGATCAGGTGGTGGGTACCACAGTACAAATGTCTGGTCTGGGGCAGTGTTTTGTCTTGTTAGAGTGATATATATTACTCTACTTTCCCCTTTTGTATTATTAATATGTAGCCTTTGTCATAATGCCTGAAATCTCACAGACTTTCCACTGTTTAAAAGGTATTGTTCCATATAACTTTTCCCCACCGTCCCTTCTACATTTATAACATCAGGCAATTAGGTGTAGTAAAAGACAAGCAGGAGTTAGGTTACACTTTAAATAATGTATTATTCACAGTATTCATAAATAATAACAATAAGCAAAATACATTTGAATACTGGCAACCATGCAACCTGATAAATGTTGATGTGTAGTTTCAGGTGGCACACAGATTTGTTAGTTACTTAACCCCTTAACCGCCCTCTGCCAGATATATCCGGCACCGTTGTTTTATTGCTAACGCCATACTGCCGGAATTATCCGGCACATTTGCCTGTGGTTATATGAATGCCTGGCAAGTAGTATAACTGACGGTTTGGCGTGGGTATTATTACTACGTTGTATTTCGACAAGTCTGTGGTTGTTTTGGCCGGTCATGTGACGTGATTCGCATGTAACAGCTGTGAATATGGCGAAACGTAAACTGACTTCAAGTGAGGCTTTGCAGGCGATTTTGGACAGTTCTGATCATGATTGTAGCAGTTCTGAAGAAGATTTTAGCGACAGTGATGAGCAGCAACATGCGCTGCATGATACTGTGAATGAAGACGCATCGGATGACGGCGCTGAGTGGGTGTATCCCCAGCATCTCAGCTGGGCTGCTGCCCGTGGTGAACTACCTTTTCTGCATTCGTTTGAGGGAACGTGTGGCTTTATTGTTGATGTAAACAATTACACTGCTGAGCAGTTTTATGAGCTGTTTGTGTCACCTGATTTGATCAGACATTTTGTTCATCAGACAAATCTGTATGCAGCACAGTTTATTGAGAAAAATCCCAATTTACCTCCACATTCCCGTGTTCGTGCTTGGTTTGACACTGATGAAAATGAAATGAAAAAATTCATTGGGATTTTGATGTTGATGGGAATAATCAGAAAACTAGATATTGAGATGTACTGGTCTACAGATCCTATGTATGCGACACCTATTTTTGCAGCTGTCATGACACGTAACCGATTCTCTTTGCTGCTGAAATTCTTTCATTTGAATGACAACAGAAACGAGCCAGATAAGAAAGATCCAAACCGCGACCACTTGTTCAAGCTACGTCCTTTGATTGATCATTTATTTGAAGCATTTCAGTTGCCCTACATGCCAGGACCGTCAGTTGCAGTTGATGAAAGTTTATTGTCGTGGAAGGGCCGCTTACAGTTTCGACAGTATCTACCATTGAAAAGGGCACGGTTTGGTATCAAGATGTTTTGCTTAGCTGAGAATTCAGGTTACATTTATAGATTTCGTGTATACACTGGCAACTTGCACAACATTTAGTGGTCAATACTGCTTGAATAAATGTAAAAAATGTAAAAAAAATGTAAAAAAGTAAAAAAACGAAAATTGTTCAGATTTCGCCTGGCGTGGGGAATATTTAGGGAGTTGGCGGTTAAAGGGTTAAAATGTCTCTAGTTGAGTCCTCATTTTTGGTCAGCTTTCTTCAGAACAGGCCACATGCCTGTCTCAATATGGCTGCCAAGCTGTGCTCTTCATTGTGCTTTCGTTTTCAGTTCATGGTGTGTGAGATGCTCTTTCATCATATGTTTGTAAGAAAGAGAGAGAGAGAGAGAGAGGGAGGGTAAAGCAAGCATATTTATAGTTTTCTGTCCAACCCCTACAGCCAATAGGGCAGGGGTCGGCAACCCGCAGCTCTGGAGCCGCATGCGGCTCTTCAGCCTCCTTGTAATGGCTCCTTTTGGCCTTGACAAAAAAAAAAAAACATGAAAATGAATAACGGCAATTTCTTAATTTAATTTGTATATAATATATGTAATATATATAATGTTTATTTACTACTACTACTGTTATACACTTTAACATCTAATTTTTATTTTTATTTATAATTTGTCAACTAAAATATGCGTCACATCTACGTCTATAGCCCTCGCCTTTACCTGCAGGTGGCTTCTGGAGTGTGCGACCCCTGCACTAACCATGAATAAATCCCAAAAATGAAAAATCCCAGAAGAGAACAGAGAGTTTAATTCTGCGTGGACAGAAGCATTTGCCTTCACCGCCAACGACGCTGGCTTACCGGTGTGCTTAATATGTGGCGATAAATTATCGAACAACAAAAAATGTAACGTTGAAAGACATTTTCGAAACAAGCACTCAGCATTCACTGAAAAATACCCAAGTGAAGATGAGCGAAAGAGAGCAATTTCGGAACTGCAACGGAAAGCTGAACAGAGCAAACATACTTTCAAAAAGTGGATCACTTCTCCACAATCAACTACAGCTGCTAGTTTTGTGGCAGCTCAAGAGATCGTAAGGAGGGGTAAGCCGTTCACAGACGGAGAATACATGAAAGAATCGTTCATAAAAATATCAGAGCATCTATTCTCTGACTTTAAATGTTTTGGTGTTTGAGCGCATGATGACAGTGTTTGCCAGAGATGTACAGAAAGGTACACTCTCTCACTTCCCCTCCCTGAGAGAGTTCAAAGCAGTGAACATTCACATAAATTGTGATTATTTCCACCGTACAATTATTGCAATGCAAGCTGCATTTAGAGAAAGATTCAGTGAGTTCAGAAAGAAAAAAAACACTCTCTCCTTCCCTGGACATCGACCCATCCCTGCTGAACACATCCGCATTCACAGGAGTAAGTAAGCCCGATCTAGAAATTGAACTGGCCGCATAGCGGATAAAGATTTATGGGTGTCCAAGTTCAAATGCCTGACAGCGGATCTTGAAGAAGTCGCCCGTCAGAAGGCTACTCTCGCTAAAGAGCACAAATGGACTGATATTGAAAACCTCCCCAAACCCGACAAACTTGTTTTCAATACATGGAGTGCCATTCCCGAAACATATATGAACATGAAAAAATATGCATTTGGAGTCCTGTCCATCTTTGGCTCAACATACTTATGTGAGCAAGTTTTCTCAAGCGTGAACTTCATAAAGTCCAAATATCTCTCCCACCTCACACATGAGCCTGCAGTCCTGTGTGAAGGTCAAAGTCACATCGTATAGCCCCGACATAGAACAACAACAACATTTATTTATATAGCACATTTTCATACAAAAAGTAGCTCAAAGTGCTAGAGATGATCTGCAGCGAACTTCAGAAACAGAAGTCACATTAAACAGGTGAGAACAATAGCATTTAATAGGCTAATATTTAAAAAAAAAAAAAAAAACACATTTATTTCAGACCCGGAGCTGATGTAGGTTTTTTTGTATGTTCAGGTGCTTCAGTTGATTGCTGGCTGAGAGGGAAACCTGAAGAGGATGAGAGCACACTGAAATGGAATTTTATGTTTACTTTTTTAAAGCTGCTAAGCTACAGCTAAATGTTTTATTTATATTAAAGTGGGCTAGTTTTTATTTTAATTTTATACAGGTATAGGAAGGACTCAAATAGGCCTGCAGAGTTCAGTTAAATTTATTTCAAAGTAGGCCTACACATGCACACTGCACTTCTGTTTGTTGTATTCCATGGTTGTAACATGTAAAATCTAAAAAAAGATTAAAACTTTTAAAAGTTTATAAGCTGTGTTATGTTTTGCGGCTCCAGACTATTTTTCTTTGGAGGAAGAGGGAGCAAAATGGCTCTTTTGATAGTGAAGTTTGCAGACCCCTGCAATAGGGCATCATGGTACTTAAATGCTTCTGATACAAGCCAATTCCAAAGAGCCAAACTTCAGACCAATGGGGCACAGTATACCTTCACACCTGCTCCCAAAACCATTTTTTTAAGGTCAAGATTGCCAGGTCGGTAGATTGGCTTTCCTGTGAGGTTGATTGAGTCCTGCAGAGGAACACTTGCCAAACTTGTTTAAGTCATTTCCCCCAACCCTGTCGTAAAATTACTAAGGCTCATTCCTAAAAGTGGAGAAGGGGTTCTTAACCATCAAACCATTGCTATTCTTATCAGTTATGTAACACTAATATTACATTGCTTTGTCTAAATATTTATCAAGTTGTATGCAAATTTTTTTTAACCCAATCCATGGCAAACCACCTTCTTCTTTACAAATTATATTATTTTAAACAATAGTTTAACTCTTTTAGGGCTAATTATTCTTTCTTCCTATTGTCCCAGGGCTGAATATGTTTCCAAAAAACTATTTTCTACAAAGCACACAAAGCAATGGTTTCACACATAAATCAAATGAAATACTTATTTATGACAAATATTATGCTCCAGGAACCCCTGCAGTATGCCTATTCACATACTTATTACATTCCTGTTTGTCTCATCACTCTTAAGATGAATGGCACTTTCTGGAAAAAAACGTCAAAGTAGTCGAGTGGCTGGTAATCCATAGTGTCCACTAGCAGGTAACATCTTTTGGTGAAGTCCAGTTGCCAGCTTGTCTCCCACTGATCAATGTTTGTGTAGTCCTCTCAGGGTGAACGTTTTCGTAGGCGTGTCACCTACACGAGTGTGTCCAGCACTATGATCAGCTGGGGACCAATCAGCTAATGCAGGCACCTGTCTTTCGTTTCTAATCTCCAGATTAGAAAATTAGAGTTTGATAAGTCAGTGTCCGATTCAGCAATCATACCCAAAAAAGAAATAATCTTGCCCGATGTTGAAGCCATTCTAGACATTGCTTATTCTACGCTACTCACGCACACGCAGGGTTTTGACGTCAATGAGTCTAACAGTCCTCCAAGCAAAGAGGGGTCTATCTATAACATAACGGTGAGTTTTATTAACATTTTCAGCTTTCTTTCGCCCTCTGCCCATGATATCCACTCTCAACCCCTTGTGTCGACATCCGCCCTAAAAAAGTTAAACAATTCCATTAAATATACACTTTATAATTAGGTGATCAAGCTATCATTCATATCTCCCTAAAGAGACCGGACCACCAGTCAGTTTGCCAGATTACAACTGGATTTTGTGACTAGTATTAATATTTAATCTATTAAGACAGAAGAAATCTGTAACAAACTGAAAAAACTGATGTCATGCTCTTTAAGCTCATTCTTTAATTAGTCTTTTCATGCACATGTTGCTCAAGTTCTCTTCAACATTCAATATCTTTAATTTTACCTCTTCAAACTTATTCAAAGGGGGACGCATACTGCAAGGCACCTTCACCGAGATAAAGGTGTTCTGCTAGCAGAAAGGCTTTATATAAGTGGAAGACCCAGGTCTATACAAACCAGTATGCAAATTATAATAATTAAAATATAACATAGTCACTATGCCAATGAGATGGCTATTATGTAAGGGTGAAGACTGCTGCAATGTGAGGGTGAAGACAAATATAATTGAAGGAGGCATTATAAAGTCTGATTGCTATGGACAAAAAAGTCCCCAGCAGCACCTCTTAGCACAGCATACTGGAATGGGCTATCAGCTTAATGGTTCTACAGAATGATTGGCAGAGGAACCTCTGCAGATGACATAAATTGGAGGTGTATTTAAATATTGTTGGTTTCTATTGAAGAAACAGAGAGCTTAGACAGCTCCTTGGCACACCACTGCATTACTATCAT
Organism: Erpetoichthys calabaricus; assembly: GCF_900747795.2. Lineage (NCBI taxonomy): Eukaryota > Metazoa > Chordata > Cladistia > Polypteriformes > Polypteridae > Erpetoichthys > Erpetoichthys calabaricus. Next base: position 146,093,559 of record NC_041402.2, read on the forward strand.
TAAATCAACAGCTAAAGTGCTCTTTCCTAGGTTCCCTTGACCTCTGCTCTTTAACATGTCTTCATTTTTCTCAGTATTCTACTGCAAAAACATAACTCCTTCCTAATGTTTGGCATTTCCCATTGTTCTAAAGAACAGCTTGAAGAAGAGAAGGGCATGTTATGCAGTGTAGTAACACAAGTGTTCCTCTATACTTCTTTGTCTCATGTTTTACTAAATGTATAACCTACTGATAAGCTTGATTTTAATGGACCTTTCTTTCTGGTGCGGACTAATAAAATTTGATGGACAGAGAAAACGTTCATTTGAAGGGCTGAGAAAATGTGCAGCCAGACGAGAATTCATATAAGAGCAAACATTTGAACTTGTCTGGAAACAAGTCCAGATCTTTTAAAAAATCTGTTCTGTCAGCTTCATTTTTTATGTGTAAGAATTTACAACCATCCACTTTCCAAACAAAACAATACATTATACCTTAATACAGTTGGTTTCCCACACTTTTTGGTTTAGTATCCATTTTATGTTATGTAAAACATTAAGGTTGAGAATCAAATGACCCTTTGACACCACCGCATTTGAAAATTCAGGGAAAAATGCCTTTAACCCTTGTTAGTTTGAATCTAAAATAAACTATACAGTAGCTATCTATGAACAGGAGCTGTTGAGGAGGAACTTTGGCTTTGGGGATACATCCCTATCTGCTGAATAAGTGTAATAAGCATTAATTATTGCACTTTTTTTATCACTGAAATGTATTTATCTTATTTAGTAGATTTTTAATTGTCATATGGGTCTATCAGACCATTTTCTTCTACTTTTTAATATAGAAATAATGATAGAAAACACTCATGAGAAGCATATTATTAAAAAATGCTTCTTTGACTCATCAGCAGCTTTAAAACTTAGAAACATTTTAAGCAATCAGTCCGTTTATAGTGCCAACTATAATAGCGAGGATAATGTAAATAGTAAGGTGGAAAGATTTAATACTAAGGTGAGAGCTGCTGTTGACATAGTTGCACCTGAAAAGACAGTTAAACATTTTTCTGGCATTGTTACACCATGGAAGACCCAAAGAGTGTCTGATTTAAAGAGAACATGCCATAGAGCTGAGCGTAAATGTAGGAAGACTAAACTAACTATCCACTATGAAATATTAAAAGTTAAAATAACAGAATACAATAACACAGTCCGTCTTGAGAGGCGTTGCTATTTCTCTAAGATTATAAATAACAATGCTAGTAATCCCAGAGTCTTATTCTCGACGATTGATCATCAGGTAACTCAAAGGAATGCCTCCTAAGTACTTCCAGTAAAACCTGTGAGGCTATTGCTGTATTTTTCAATCAAAAAATTAATGATATTAGAAATAACATAGTATATCTCCCCAACACTAAGGATCCTCCTAAACCCCAGTATTCCATTGTAAACAAATTAAACTCTTTCACTAGGATAGATTTACCTAATTTACATAAAATAATTTCTCAAATGAAACCCTCCACCTGCGTCCTTGACCCAATACCAACAAATTTTTTAAAAAAGTTTTTTCGTGCTAATTGATAATGTTCTTCACATAGTAAATTCATCAATAAACATGCTATTCTTGATAAATTTCAGTCAGGTTTTAGAACAAATCACAGCACAGAAACTGCACTCGTTAAAGTAGTAAATGACTTGCGGGTAAATGCAGACAGAGGCCATTTATCTGTTCTCATCCTCCTAGATCTGAGTGTTGCATTTGACACCATTGATCATAATATTCTTAGAAATCGCCTTAGTCAATGGGTGGGCCTCTCTGGCAGTGTCTTAAATTGGTTTGAATCCTACCTGGCAGGGAGAAAATTCTTTGTTAGTTGTGGTAATTACAACTCAAAGACACATGATATCCTATATGGTGTTCCACAAGGCTCTATCCTGGGTTCGCTGCTCTTCTCAATCTACATGCTTCCATTAGGTCAGATTATCTCAGGGCACAACGTGAGCTACCACAGCTATGCTGATGACACACAGCTGTATTTATCAATTATAGATAGATAGATAGATAGATAGATAGATAGATAGATAGATAGATAGATAGATAGATAGATAGATAGATAGATAGATAGATAGATAGATAGATAGATAGATAGATAGATAGATAGATAGATAGATAGATAGATAGATAGATAGATAGATAGATAGATATACTGGGTATCTCTGGCACTGCCCTCCAGTGGTTCAAGTCCTATCTGACTGATAGGCAAGAGTTTGTTAGTCTTGGCAACAGCAGATCCAGCTCAGCGCCAGTCACACAAGGAGTCCCTCAGGGCTCTGTCCTCGGTCCTCTGCTTTTCTGTATTTATATGCTTCCCCTTGGCCATATTATCCGTAGTTATGGATTGGATACTCAGCTCTACTTCAATGTTAAAAGTGGAACTTCATCAGAGCTTTCTCAGCTCACAACCTGCCTTAGTGAAATTAAAACCTGGATGGAGCAGAACTCTTTAAAATTAAATTGCAATAAAACTGAACTCCTGCAAATTGCGACTAAAATGCAACTTAATAAAATGAGCTCCTTCCCAGTCCATCTTGGCAGTGATCTCATCAGACCTGCCTCTACTGTAAAAAATCTTGGTGTCATTTTTGATTCCTCCCTCTCTTATTCCGCCCACATAAATCACATTAAGAAACTTTCTTACTTTCACCTCCGTAACATATCCCGTGTTCGCTCCTTCCTCTCCTTCTCTAATGCTGAGAAACTTGTCCATGCTTTTATCACATCCCGCATCGATTATTGTAATTCCCTACTGGCAGGTGCCCCACCTAATCTTATATCACAGCTCCAGCTTATTCAAAACTCAGCTGCAAGAGTCCTTACTCGAACCAGCAACAGCGAGCACATCACACCCATCCTGCTCCGTCTTCACTGGCTCCCTGTGTCCTACAGAATCGAATATAAAATCCTACTAATAACCTACAAAGCTTTAAATAACCTCGCACCAAACTACATCAGTGACCTTCTCCATCACTATGTGCCTGCCCGCCCACTAAGGTCCTCTGATTCTGGTAATCTTGTTGTGCCCCTCACTAATCTACACTCCATGGGTGACAGGGCCTTGAGCTGTATAGCGCCCAGACTCTGGAATGACCTACCAAAATTAATCAGGTCAGCTGACTCCATGAATTCTTTTAAAAAACAACTCAAAACTCATCTGTTCAGGAAGGCTTTTAGTTCTACTTGACTTTATTACCCTTCTCTCAGTTTACCTCTCTGTCAAGTTGCTAATGTAACCTGTATGTGTGTGTGCTAGACCATCAATTATGTTGTCTGTTTTTTTCTCAGAATTTACTGTCTTAATCTTCTTTATTTATTTATCTGGTTTGTACAATGCTATATACTGTATATTCTGCCGTTCTTTATTTATTCTGTAAGTGCCTTGAGCATGGGAAAGGCGCTATATAAATAAATGTATTATTAGATAGATAGATAGATAGATAGATAGATAGATAGATAGATAGATAGATAGATAGATAGATAGATAGATAGATAGATAGATAGATAGATATTTTATTAATCTCAAGGGGAAATTCACATACTCCAGCAGCACCTTACTGATACAAAAAACAATATTAAATTAAAGATTGATAATAATGCAGGTAAAAACAGACAATAACTTTATATAATGTTAACGTTTACCCCCCCCCCCCCCCCCCCCCCCCGGGGTGGAATTGAAAAGTCAAATAGTTTGGGGGAGGAACGATCTCCTCAGTCTGTCAGTGGAGCAGGACAGTGACAGCAGTCTGTCGCTGAAGCTGCTCCTCTTTCTAGAGATGACACTGCTTAGTAGATGCAGTGGATTTTCAATAATTGATAGGAGCCTGCTGAGCACCCATCGCTCTGCCACAGATGTTAAACTGTCTAGCTCCATGCCAACAATAGAGCCTGCCTTCCTCATCATTTTGTCCAGGCGTGAGGCGTCCTTCTTCTTAATGCTGCCTCCCCAGCACACCACCGCGTAGAAGAGGGCGCTCGCCACAACTGTCTGATAGAACATCTGCAGCATCTTATTGCAGATGTTGAAGGACGCCAGCCTTCTAAGGAAGTATAACTGGCTCTGTCCTTTCTTACACAGAACATCAGTATTGGCAGTCCAGCCTAATTTATCATCCAGCTGCACTCCCAGGTATTTATAGGTCTGCACCATCTGCACACAGTCACCTCTGATGATCACAGGGTCCATGAGGGGTCTGGGCCTCCTAAAATCCACCACCAGCTCCTTGGTTTTGCTGGTGTTCAGGTGTAGGTGGTTTGAGTCGCACCATTTAACAAAGTCATTGATTAGGTCCCTATACTCCTCCTCCTGCCCACTCCTGATGCAGCCCACGATAGCAGTGTCATCAGCGAACTTTAGCATGTGGCAGGACTCCGAGTTGTGTTGGAAGTCCGATGTATATAGGCTGAACAGGACCAGAGAAAGTACAGTCCCTTGTGGCGTTCCTGTGTTGCTGACCACAATGTCAGACGTGCAGTTCCCAAGACGCACATACTGAGGTCTGTCTTTAAGATAGTCCACGATCCATGCCACCAGGTATGAATCTACTCCCATCTCTGTCAGCTTGTCCCTAAGGAGCAGAGGTTGGATTGTGTTGAAGGCGCTAGAGAAGTCTAGAAACATAATTCTTACAGCACCACTGCCTCTGTCCAAGTGAGAGAGGGATCGATGTAGAATACAGATGATGGCATCCTCCACTCCCACCTTCTCCTGATATGCAAACTGCAGAGGGTCGAGGGCGTGTTGAACCTGTGGTCTCAGGTGGTGAAGCAGCAGCCTCTCCATGGTCTTCATCACATGTGATGTCAGAGCAACAGGCCGGAAGTCATTCAGCTCACTAGGACGTGATACCTTTGGGACTGGGGTGATGCAAGATGTTTTCCAAAGCCTCGGGACTCTCCCCTGTTCCAGGATCAGGTTGAAGATGCGCTGTAGAGGACCCCCCAGCTCCGATGCACAGACCTTCAGCAGTCGTGGCGATACTCCATCTGGACCCACTGCTTTGCTGGCACGAAGTCTCCTCAGCTCTCTGCTCACTTGCGCTGTTGTAATTATGGGTGGGGATGTCTCTCTTATGCTGGTATCAGCAGAAGGATGTGTAGAGGGTGCAGCACTCCGAGGTGAGAGTGAGAGTGGGTTAGGGTGTTCATTTGGTTTGCTCTCTTCACATCTCTCTCGATGGTGGTACCCCGCTTCGAGCTGCAGCCAGTGATGATCTTCATCCCATCCCACACTTCCTTCATGCTGTTATTCTGCAACTTCTGCTCCAGCTTTCTCCTGTACTGCTCCTTCGCTGCCCTGAGCTGGACTCAGAGTTCCTTCTGCACGCTCTTGAGCTCATGCTGATCACCATCTTTAAAAGTCCTTTTCTTCTGGTTCAAAAGGCCCTTGTTGTCACTTGTAATCCATGGCTTGTTGTTAGCATAGCAGCGTACAGTTCTTACTGGAACTACAATGTCCATACAGAAGTTGATGTAGTCAGTAGTGCAGTCAACAACTTCCTCAATGTTCTCACTATGTGATCCCTGCAGGATATCCCAGTCTGTTGTTCCAAAACATTCTCTCAGAGCATTCTCAGTCTCCGGGGTTCACTTCCTGAATGATTGTGTGGTTGCAGGTAGGACCCTAACTTTTGGTTTGTAGTGGGGCTGAAGCAGAACCAGGTTATGATCTGCTTTCCCAAGCGCAGGCAGCGGGGTGGCGCTGTATGCGTCTTTAACATTTGCATACAGTAAACCAATAGTCTTATTTCCCCGGGTGTTACAGTCCACATACTGGGAGAAGGCAGGTAATGTTTTGTCCAGCGTCACATGGTTAAAATCTCCAGCGATTAGCACAAGCGCCTCAGGGTGCTGCGTTTGTAACTTAGCAACAGCAGAATGGATGATGTCACTCGCTGTCTCCACGTCCGCTCGAGGAGGGATGTACACGATGACAACAATGACGTGTCCAAACTCTCTGGGCAAGTAATAGGGACGCAAACTTACGGCCAACAGTTCGATGTCCCTGCAGCAAGTGGAGACTTTGACGTTAACATGTCCAGAGTTACACCACCGTGTATTAACATAGAGAGCGAGTCCTCTTCCTTTGTGCTTCCCACAGGTACTTGACATCTCTGTCCGCTCTAACTGTGCTAAACCCGGGTAGCTCCACGATAGCTCCTGAGATGGTGGTAGTTAGCCACGTTTCGCAAAAACACAACAGACTGCATTCACCAGCGCAGCCATTTCATCGATCTTATTTGAGATTGAGTTCACATTCCCCAAAATCACAGAAGGCAGCGAAGGCTTAAAACGCCACTTTCTCGCAAGCCGCTTCATTTTTAGCTTAGTGCCAGCTCTGCTGCCAGGATACCGCCTTCTTACCTCGTCGGGTAAATAGGGAACCACACCGACACTGGCATTTGTTCTCAGCGCTCGAAGTTGAGTACTTGAATAGACGAGTCTCGGCGTGTAAAAATCCATGCCCACGTTGTAAAAGTAAGTGTGTCCAGGGAACAAATCCACATAAAATAAAGTGATAGGAGTGATCAATAAATAAAAATAGAAAAATAAAAGTAGAAAAGTACACATACACATACAGTCATACACGGAGCTGCTGAAAAGGCTGCCACTCTCGGTGGCACCGGATACTGGTATATTGCACCTGATGACCCCGATTCTCTTGATTCACTAACACAATGTCTAACTTGTATCTCAGAATGGATGAATAGTAACTTCCATCCATCCATTTTCCAACCCGCTGAATCCAAACACAGGGTCACGGGGGTCTGCTGGAGCCAATCCCAGCCAACACAGGGCACAAGGCAGGAACCAATCCCGGGCAGGGTGCCAACCCACCGCAGGACACACACAAACACACCCACACACCAAGCACACACTAGGGCCAATTTTAGAATCGCCAATCCACCTAACCAGCATGTCTTTGGGTTGTGGGAGGAAACCGGAGCGCCCGGAGGAAACCCACGCAGACACGGGGAGAACATGCAAACTCCACGGAGGGAGGGCCCGGGAAGCGAACCCAGGTCCCCAGGTCTCCCAACTGCGAGGCAGCAGCGCTACCCACTGCGCCACCGTGCCGCCCGAATAGTAACTTTCTCAAGTTAAATAAAGAGAAAACTGAAATCTTAGTGATTGGCAATAATGGATACAATGAGGCTATTAGAAATAAATTGGATGCATTAGGATTAAAAGTCAAAACGGAGGTAAAAAGCTTAGGGGTAACTGTTGACTATAATCTAAATTTTAAATCGCATATTAATCAGATCACTAGGACAGCATTTTTTCACTTAAGAAACATAGCAAAAGTTAGACTTCTTATATCATTGAAAGATGCTGAGAAATTAGTTCACGCGTTTGTTTTCAGTCGACTAGATTATTGTAACGGACTCCTCTCAGGACTACCCAAAAAAGACATAAATCGTTTGCAATTAGTACAGAATACAGCTGCTAGAATCCTAACCAGGAAAAGAAAATCCGAGCACATCTCTCCAGTTTTGATGTCACTACACTGGTTACCTGTGTCATTCAGGATTGACTTTAAAATTCTGCTCATCTATATACAGTGGTGTGAAAAACTATTTGCCCCCTTCCTGATTTCTTATTCTTTTGCATGTTTGTCACACAAAATGTTTCTGATCATCAAACACATTTAACCATTAGTCAAATATAACACAAGTAAACACAAAATACAGTTTGTAAATGGTGGTTTTTATTATTTAGGGAGAAAAAAAAATCCAAACCTACATGGCCCTGTGTGAAAAAGTAATTGCCCCCTGAACCTAATAACTGGTTGGGCCACCCTTAGCAGCAATAACTGCAATCAAGCGTTTGCGATAACTTGCAATGAGTCTTTTACAGCGCTCTGGAGGAATTTTGGCCCACTCATCTTTGCAAAATTGTTGTAATTCAGCTTTATTTGAGGGTTTTCTAGCATGAACCGCCTTTTTAAGGTCATGCTATAGCATCTCAATTGGATTCAGGTCAGGACTTTGACTAGGCCACTCCAAAGTCTTCATTTTGTTTTTCTTCGGCCATTCAGAGGTGGATTTGCTGGTGTGTTTTGGGTCATTGTCCTGTTGCAGCACCCAAGATCGCTTCAGCTTGAGTTGACGAACAGATGGCCGGACATTCTCCTTCAGGATTTTTTGGTAGACAGTAGAATTCATGGTTCCATCTATCACAGCAAGCCTTCCAGGTCCTGAAGCAGCAAAACAACCCCAGACCATCACACTACCACCACCATATTTTACTGTTGGTATGATGTTCTTTTTCTGAAATGCTGTGTTCCTTTTACGCCAGATGTAACGGGACATTTGCCTTCCAAAAAGTTCAACTTTTGACTCATCAGTCCACAAGGTATTTTCCCAAAAGTCTTGGCAATCATTGTGATGTTTCTTAGCAAAATTGAGACGAGCCCTAATGTTCTTTTTGCTTAACAGTGGTTTGCGTCTTGGAAATCTGCCATGCAGGCCGTTTTTGCCCAGTCTCTTTCTTATGGTGGAGTCGTGAACACTGACCTTAATTGAGGCAAGTGAGGCCTGCAGTTCTTTAGACGTTGTCCTGGTGTCTTTTGTGACCTCTCGGATGAGTCGTCTCTGTGCTCCTGGGGTAAGTTTGGTCGGCCGGCCACTCCTGGGAAGGTTCACCACTGTTCCATGTTTTTGCCATTTGTGGATAATGGCTCTCACTGTGGTTCGCTGGAGTCCCAAAGCTTTAGAAATGGCTTTATAACCTTTACCAGACTGATAGATCTCAATTACTTCTGTTCTCATTTGTTCCTGAATTTCTTTGGATCTTGGCATGATGTCTAGCTTTTGAGGTGCTTTTGGTCTACTTCTCTGTGTCAGGCAGCTCCTATTTAAGTGATTTCTTGATTGAAACAGGTGTGGCAGTAATCAGGCCTGGGGGTGGCTACGGAAATTGAACTCAGGTGTGATACACCACAGTTAGGTTATTTTTTAACAAGGGGGCAATTACTTTTTAACACAGGGCCATGTAGGTTTGGATTTTTTTTCTCCCTAAATAATAAAAACCATCATTTAAAAACTGCATTTTGTGTTTACTTGTGTTATATTTGACTAATGGTTAAATGTGTTTGATGATCAGAAACATTTTGTGTGACAAACATGCAAAAGAATAAGAAATCAGGAAGGGGGCAAATAGTTTTTCACACCACTGTATGTAAAATCCCTATGTGCTTCCAGGTATCCATGTGTGGGTGTCTTCTGATGAAGTGCACATGCGTGGGGCACGGTGCGATGCGCGATATTACTGTCAGAGAAAGTTAGAGGCGTTTTACGGAAATACAACCCAGTATTACTGCGAGAGGAAATTAAAGGTACACAATACAGTGACGCATATTACAGCCACATACAAGCCAGTATTACTGTCAGAAGAGATTAAAGGCATATTACCGACGCGCACGCCTGTATTACCGCCAGAGAAAATTAAAGGTATATTACGGACGTACAAGCCAGCGGACGTACAAGACGGTATCCTTCAATAAGGGCGCGCACAGGCATCCTTCAATAAGGGCGCACACAAAAAGGCGAGCCTCAAAAGGGCGACCTCAACTGGGCGCAGCGAATAAAGGCGCGCGTAAATAAAGATCTGCACCTTTGTTGCTCTTCACATATTCCAGAGCCATTTGAACTAAATTATCTACGAACGCCTTTATTCGCCGCTCTCAATTGAGGTTGCCCTTATGAAGCTCGCCTTTTTGTGGGCGCCCTTATTGAATAGAGCCGTACAAGACAGCATTACTGTCACAGAAAATTAGACACACGATACACGGCGGCAGCCCACGAAGAACGGTCAGCTCAGCAAGTAAACATCAGCAAAAGAAAGGCTGAAAGAAAGAAAAATACGACCAACAAAAAGAATGAGGTCAAAGTCCCTTGCCATTTAATATAGACTGTTCCTACTAATGTTTATGCACTACTGTTCTAGCGCCCGTTATTGTAATGGGCTAAATGACTAGTGGTTTATAAAGCCTTAAATAATCTTGCCCCATCTTATATATTGGAATGTCTGACGTCTTATATTCCAAATCGTAATCTCAGATCCTCCTTAGAATTCCAAAACTTAAAAGAAGTGGTGAGGCGGCCTTCTGCTGTTATGCACCTAAAATCTGGAATAGCCTGCCAGTAGGAATTTGCCAGGCTGATACAGTGGAGCACTTTAAAAAACTGCTGAAAACACATTACTTTAACATGGCCTTCTCATATCTTCACTGTAATTTAAATCCTGATACTCTGTATATCCAATTCATTATAATAACTATTCATGGTGGCTCTAAAATCTGTACTAACCCCTACTCTCTCTTCTGTTTCCTTTTCCGGTGTCCTTTTGGTGGTGGCACCCACCATCTACTCAAAGCACCATGATGTTCCAACAATGATGGATGGATTAAAAACTAGAAGTCTGTATGACCATCAGCATCAAGTGACTCCATGAGAACCCTAACTACAAAGAGGACTGTTTCATTTATGTTAGGTAGAATGCCCAGAGGGGACTGGGCTGTCTCGTGGCCTGGAACCCCTACAGATTTTATTTTTTTCTCCAGCTTTCTGGAGTTTTGTTTTTTTTTGTTTTTTCTGTCCACCCTGGCCATCGGACCTTACTCCTTTTCTATGTTAACTAATGTTGTCTTGTTTTAATTTCTTATTTTGTCTTTTATTTTTCTTTTCTTCATTATGTAAAGCACTTGGAGCTACTTTTTGTATGAAAATGTGCTATATAAATAAATGTTGTTGTTTAATTGATATTTTAAAGGTCACTGCTCCTGATTAATTCAATTTGCTCTTCGGGCTATTCAACTGAAAAGTACTTTATGGTAATAAAGCTCATGTTCTTTAACCACTTTACATTACTGACTTGCAATTTAGTTTAGAGTTAACTTTAAAAATAGTTCTACTCCCACTCTTACTTTACAAAACTGATTAGTGTCTATACTTCTGGGCATATATTGTGATATTAAGATGCAGGCCTTCTTAAAATTCCAGGAATAAGAGACTAGGCTTTAAATTAATTACATCAAAAGTCACCAAAAAAAGGAGACTGGTTGAAGTGAAAGTAATTACCTTCATGGAATGTTTATGACCCATCAGTTACCTTGGGTTGACTTGCTTTGCATCTCTTTGTTGACTGGATGTTGGTTAAGAAAACAAAAAAAACTAAGCAAGTCAATTATAATAAAGGCAGTAACTGGGTCATAATTAAGAAAGTCATCAGTCAGTCATTATCCAACCCGCTACATCCTAACACAGGGTCACGGAGGTCTGCTGGAGCCAATCCCAGCTAACACAGGGCACAAGGCAGGAACAAATCCCGGGCAGGGCGCCAACCCACCACATGCCACACATACACCCACGCACTAGGGACAATTTAGGATCGCCAATGCACCTAACCTGCATGTCTTTGGACTGTGGGAGGAAACTGGAGCACCCGGAGGAAACCCACGCAGACACAGGGAGAACATGCAAACTCCACGCATGGAGGACCCGGGAAGTGAACCCAGGTCTCCTTATTGCGAGGCAGCAGCGCTACCATTGCACCACAGTGCCACCCCTAATTAAGAAAGTGACGGTAACTAAAATTTGAAGCCACTGCGACCCTCCAGGATCTGGACTTCACACCCTGATCTAGAATGACCTACCTACCAAACCTAAAAAAGCCCCAACAGTTTTAGGATTTAAATCAAGAAACCTATTTCAGCTTAGTATACTCTTGTTCAAGCTGCTGCTGAGGTTTTTCATTCTGTTTTTAATTAACTGTAACATTTCTATTTTACATTGGCCATTTATATGCCTTTTCCATTTAAATTTTCTTTTTTTTGTACTTGGTGACACTTGGTCTGTTTTGAAGTGGATGTGCTGACACAATTGATGGAGCCATTATAAATTCAAATGAAATTGTCTTTGTTTGCTTGCAATCTGATCCATTACAGAATACAGCTGATTTATGAGAGTTATTTCATCACTATTAAAAAAACCCTGAATACACCAGTGTACACAGTATCTACACAAAGGCTAAAGGAACATTGATTATAAACACAAGATGGGTGTCACTGTTCTACAGAAAGCAAGGATTTAGGAGTTCTTAACATCTTTGTTTCTGCCACTTCCAGCTCTGTCTCCTGTTTTTTGGTCAGTGCTGCTGTCTCAAACCCATATAACACAGCTGGTCTTACTACTGTCCTGTAGGCCTTCCCTTTCACTCTTGCTGATATCCGTCTGTCACAAATCTCTCCTGACACTCTTCTCCACCCACTCCACCCTGCCTGCGCTCTCTTTTTCACCTCTTTTCCACACTCCCTGTTACTCTATACTGTTGATCCTAGGTACATATTTAAACTCATCCGCCTTCGCCAGCTCTACTCCATGCATCCTCACTATTCCTCTAACCTCCCTCTCATTCATACACATGTATGCTGTCTTGTTCCTACTGACCTTCATTCCTCTCCTCTCTAGAGCATATCTCCCCAGCCCAGGGTCTCCTCAACCTGCTCCCTACTCTTGCTACAGATCATAATGTCATCAGCAAACATCATAGCCCATGGGGGACTACTGTCTAATCTCATCTGTCAACCTGTTCATCACCATAGCAAATAGGAAAGGGCTCAGAGCTGATCCCTGATGTAATCACACCTCCACCTTTAATGCATCTGTCACTCCTACCACAGACCTCACCACTATCACACTTCCCTTGTACATATCCTGTACAACTCTTACATACTTCTCTGCCACTCCCAACTTCCTCATACAACACCACAACTCCTCTCAAGGCACCCTGTTATAAGCTTTCTCCAAGTCCACAAAGACACAATGCAACTCCTTCTGGCCTTCTGTATATTTCTTCATCAACGCCCTCAGAGCAAACATCACATCTGTGGTGCTTTTTCCTGGCATGAAATCATACTGCTGCTCGCCAATCATCATCTCTCTTCTTAACCTAGCATCCACTATTCTTTCCCATAATTTCATAGTGTGGCACTTTGGTTTTATCTCTATGTAGTTACTTCAGCTCTGCACATCCCCTTTATTCTTAAAAATCAGTACCAGTACACTTCTTCTCCACTCCTTAGGCATCCTCTCACTTTCCAAGACTGGATTAAACATTCCTCCATGCTTCCACAGGTGTGTCATCTGGACCAATGACCTTTCCATTCTTCATCCTCTTCAGAGCTGTCTTTACTTCCTCCTTGTTAATCTGTTGCACTTCCTAATTCACTATCACCACATCATCTAACCTTCTCTCTCCCTCATTCTCTTCATTTATCAGCCTCTCAAAGTACTCGTACCATCTGCTCAACACACTCTCCTCACTTGTGAGTATGTTTCCATCTTTATCTTTTGTCACCCTAACCTGCTGTCCCTCTGTCTAGCCAATCGGTACAGGTCCTTTTCTCCCTCCTTAGTGTTCAACCTCTCATACAACTCATCATATGTCTTTTCTTTAGCCTTTGCCACCTCTGTCTTCACCTTGTACCTTATCTCCTTGTACTCCTGTCTATTTTCTGCATCTCTCTGACTATCCCACTTCTTCTTTGCCAACCTCTTCCTCTGAATACTCTCCTGTACTTTCCATTTCACCACCAGGTTTCCTTTTCCTCCTTCCTCTTTCCAGATGTCACGCCAAGCACCCTTCTTGCTGTCACCCTTACTACTTCTGCTGTAGTTGCCCAGCTGTCTGATTACTCTTCACTACTACCCAGTGTCTGTCTTACCTCCTCCCTGAACTCAACCTTCCAGTCTTCCTTTTTCAACTTTTTCATCTAGGAAATGTGTACTATATACACAGAAGACATAGCAGTTCTAAATGCTGTGCAGAGTTCAACGAACAACTGCATCCTATGACCAAATTGAATGTCTGAATGGAGCAAATGGTGGAATCTTTCCAAAAACGTAATGGTGAACTCTTTTAGTGGAATCAAACATTTAAAAGACATTAACATAAACAAACATTTAAGAGACATTACAGACAGGTAGTCAGATGTAACTAAGTCAAAACACAATAAGTCAGGAGATTGACTGATATGTACAAAGGTATTAATACTCAATAACTACACTAGTGTCACACCCGGACTTTGGTAAACTGGGATATCATTCAAAGTTTTCTTCTCAATTAAGTTTGTGTGTGGCCTAATGCACATGATGATGTAACAATCCCATATTTTTGTCCCCAGAGTGATAGATAGATAGATAGATAGATAGATAGATAGATAGATAGATAGATAGATAGATAGATAGATAGATAGATAGATAGATAGATAGATAGATAGATAGATAGATAGATAGATAGATAGATAGATAGATAGATAGATAGATAGATAGATAGATAGATAGATAGTGCCACACACGTGCAATTGGGAGACAGCTGAAGGGCCTAAATGATAGTGTAGCTGCGTTTTCCCAGAGTTTCCAAAATTCAGCAGCTCCAACACAAAAATGGGATTCAACAAAGGCCTGATGCGCAGAAATGATTCCACAGACATAATATCTTCGTTTTTTAAGTGTTTAGTTAAGTTTCAAAGTAAAACAGTTCACACAAAAAAGAAAATTAAAACAGCAAAAAAAAAGGAAAAATTATAATAAGAAAAATTCAGTTCTAAGCTTAATCTTGTTACATCTTAAATCGTAACTAACCACTTATAATTTCTGAACCATTTCAAAACGGTCAGAAAACTGTATGCTTATCCCATTTCTAACTTGAAAATGGGTCTTTCAAGTCCCTGTTTACTGGGACCTGTTCTAAACACAACTGAGTTTATTATCACACTGTTTCTCAGTTATAGCAAGAAGGTTCTATGTCTTACTAACTTATAGGGGGAAAAGACTATACCATTGTCTATGACTATGGAAGAAATTATATTCTATTCAAATAAAGCAAACATTAATATGAGTTTAACTCAAAACTTTAACTTTCTATGATTGGCTTCTACAGATAGTAATCCCATGCCAGACCAGGGGGCAGTGGGGTGCACTGACTGTTTCTCTCAATCTCTTGTAGACCGTTCATGGGAAATCCTGCAGGGTTCTGGCAACACTGATGATGTTACTTTCCAGTCCTGATGATGTCACTTCTGTTTTTTTCAGTGCCAATGGTGATGTCACTTCCAGTCCTGATGATGTCACTTCCGGTTCTGGTCCTGATGACGTCATTTTCTTTACTGGCTTTTAAAGCCACCATCTTACCGCCATACTATCAGCGCTATTTTGGACACAAACCTGTGAACATCTCTGTTCAATTTTGCTTGTTCAATTTTACAGCCTGGAAACAATATACGTGTGGCTGCCCCAAACCTTCATGATGTCTGTGACTCATCTTTGTGACAATAGATAGATTGATTGAACTTTATTTGTGCCAATGGAAGAAATTTGGATTTTTACAGGAACTCAATAGATACATAAATGAATAAATTTATGAATATTATAACAAGTAAATAGAAGACACACATACTCGTACAAACATGAATTACTAAAAAGAAAAAAAAAATTTGGCTAAAGATAAAAACAGCAGTCACAGTGAGGCATGATAAAGGTGCCATATATATATATATAAAGGAGGCCAGTAGCATTTCTTGGCACAATTCTTCTGAGTAATTTGTTGGTCAAACGTACTCAGTGAGTCACGAAAAGGATAAGCTGCTTTGTTTGGAATTGGCCATTACAGAGTTGTAGAATATGTAAGAAATCCAGTCTCCTAACAAAAAGAGTTTGCTCTGTCCTTTCTTATAGGGTTCCACTGTGTTACACGACCAATCTGTCATTGACGTAGACCCCCCAGGTACTTGTAGAAGTGCGACACCTCTAGATCTACTCCCTGAACAGTGACTGGGAGTAGAGGCTGTTTGGTGTGGTGAAAGTCAATTACAAATTCATTTGTTATTCTGATGTTGAGTTGCAGACAATTCCCTTTGTACCAAGAAACAAAGTTCTCCACCTGACTCCTATAAATTATCTTAGAGCCCATGACAATACATCCAATTAGTGCAGAATTTCTTCAAGTGACTGCAAATTACCTGGTGTTAAACTTACAGTTCGAGTTGTATAGATTGAAGAAGAAAGGAGACAGGATTGTTCCTTGTGGTGCTCCAGTGTTGCTTGCATCTCCTTCAGATGCACAGTCCTTAAGCCTCACAGACTATGGTCTTCCTGATGGACAGTCCTTTATCCAAGACACCAAAGTCTCATTCTCCTACATATTTCAGAGTTCACACCTTAACAGGCAAGGCTGGGTGGAATTGAAGGCACTGGATAAATAAAAAAAAGCATATTCTCACAGTGCTGCCAGGTTTGTCCAGATGGAAATAAGCCTTGTGGATAGATAATTGTATTTTCCGTGCCAATCTTGTTCAATAGGCACAATGCTGTTGGCAATGGTTATCTTTCAAAAGAGGAATAAAATAATCCAGGACTTTCCTTTCAAATACTATATCTTCATAATGTGGGATGTAAGAAGCCTTTCTGGAGCCTTAGGGACAGACTCAACATGTAAATTGGTCAGCACAGGTCTTAAGGCCGACCCATTTGCATCAGTTTTCAATTTAATATCTTGTTTCCATGTGAAGACATTTTCCTCTTCATGCACTGCTCCTGCAGGTGGTCTGTGGTACTCATCTCAATCTCTTGCAACCACTTCCTAAACAGCCACTCACTTTAATGACCTAAACATATAAGTGGTCAATAAGTTTTATACTATCAGAAGACATTTCAATGACAATTGGTTCAGATTTACTCCTATTAAATGCACCACACATCAAAATATACCAGCTCACTTACGTATATTGGGGGAAAAAACACTTAAAACACATCATACAAAACCTTCTCTTTAAATTTGTATGTAATTTGTCCTAATCCAATAAATACTTCCTTCCCTGAGAGCTGGCACAGCCAAAATTCCACAATCCAATTCTGTTTCTTTTCCCAGTCTTATAATTAAACGGAAGAGATAACACTCACCAGAGATCAGTTGTTTTTCAAGATTCTAAACACAATGCACAGGGACCTACAAATTTCTCCACTGTCACTTAGCTGCCAGAGGCTTTCTAATGTGACATACAATCATGATCCTCTTTTTTTTATTTCCACTGGTATTTTCTCATGACTCCAAAGTTTCCTTCAACTTATCAAGCCCTGGTAGTTGCCATAAAAGCAGTATGTTTGGCTGCACAATCTCTGTCTTCCTTCTTTTACACCTTTTTCTTACTTTCCCTGACAGGATTTTAAAATAGGGCTGAGAATCGATTAAAAACATTAACTAATTAATCTCATTAATGTATGTAATTAATTGTGATTAATAGCATCTAACATTATAACATGTAATTATAAAATGAATACATAAATTATGAAGTAAATACACACTGAATCACAAATTTAATGTAAAATCAACACAAAGGAATTAGAAAAAATAATGGCAGTTTAAACTTAAACAATTACCTTAAACCTGAACTTTTAACAAAATACTACTTGAACGAGTACAACCTGAATTTAAATGCCTTCCTAAAAGGCAAGTTGAAAAGAAGGCAAAAGGCACTGCTGATGACTGATTTAATTGAATGAATCAGCATCTCCTAAATGGGCATACATTAAGACTTGTGTTAAAACTCCATAAATACTATCCTCAATTGTTCATTACCATCAATGACTTGCTAATTGCTAACTATACTTCCTTAGAAGGCTGGCGTCCTTCAACATCTGCAATAAGTTCTATCAGACGGCTATGGCGAGCGCCCTCTTCTACGTGTGGTGTGCTGGGGAAGCAGCATAAAGAAGAGGGACGCCTTATGCCTGGACAAACTGGTGAGGAAGGCAGGCTCTATTGTAGGCACGGAGCTGGACATTTTGACATCCGTGGCAGAGCGACGGGCACTGAGCAGGCTCCTGTCAATAATGGAGAATCCACTGCATCCACTGAACAGTATCATCTCCAGACAGAGGAGCAGCTTCAGCGACAGACTGCTGTCAATGACCTGCTTCACTTACAGACTGAGGAGATCGTTCCTCCCCCACACTATGCGACTCTTCAATTTCACTCGGGGGGGTGTTAAACGTTAAAATTATACAAAGTTATTGTCTGTCTGTATACCTGCATTGTTATCACTCTTTAATTTAATATTGTTCTTTATCAGTATGCTGCTGCTGGAGTATGTGAATTTCCCCTTGGGATTAATAAAGTATCTATCTATCTATCTATCTATCTATCTATCTATCTATCTATCTATCTATCTATCTATCTATCTATCTATCTATCTATCTATCTATCTATCTATCTATCTATCTATCTATCTATCTATCTATCTATCTATCTATCTATCTATCTATCTATCTATCTATCTATCTAATTATACTCTACACAAGTGTTTTTCAACTGGTGTGCCATGGAAATAACAGTGTAATGCCCCTGGGTCCTGACCAGAAAAAGACACACTCCTCAGTGTGGTAATGTGCCTTACTGACATTACCAGCAATTAAAGAAAATTAGTTTTGTGTCTTCTGCAGTGTTAAAAGAGAAGCATTTGTTTGGAAATAAAAGGGAAAAAAAAGTATAAAGAAAGGAAACTTGCTTTTTTCTTTTTCTGTAGTGTAGAGAGATGTCTTCACTGATGATATGAGCGCCTTTTGGGGAGCGTCGCGGCGGGTCTCATGTAGACTGGAGAGAAAGCCTGCCATTGACCGGCCGGGATGGCATTGTCGGTCCTCCATGCCTGCGCGTGCCTCCCGCGACATCATAACTCTATACGTGCAAAAGAAAGTGCGGAGCACCTTAATATTAGTTTACCGCGGTATAGAAAAGGGATCCCATGTTTGCAGTTGTCTGGGCAGTAGCTCAGGGGAAGGAGGAAAAAATGGAAAGTGCTTACTTTCACTTAAGGCAGAAGCGCAGTCTGCGTCTCAAAAGCCGGCACAGCTATATGTGCGCACGCTGGCTGCTCGACTTTTTATAGGAATTATGCGGGGCAGGAGACGCTACTTTTTGCAGATGCATTCACGTCATCGCATGCCTACGGAGGGATGATGGAGTGCAGTTTAATTGGTCGGCGTGAGGGCGCCAAATACAAAAAGGAATTACGGCCCCTAGAGGTTTGCTCTTTTGACTAGATCTTGCTAAAGTAAGGTACAGTACTTGGTAGAACAGCAATTTGAATTTACCAAGCACTACTGCTTGTGCCATGATTATTGTAAATATTTTTTCTTGTATATATAAATATCACTGGATTAACTTTGGTGGAGGTATTTATTGGGTTGTGGTTATTGGTGCACTGTTTATTTTTGTATATACACTTTTTTTCTGTATCTTGAATATTTTGTGGTGAATCCTGTATTATACACTGTTTGGAGCAGCAGCTTCCTGACTTGGATCACTGTGGAGGAAGACAGCTTCACATTTTGCTTTTGTGTATATATGGGTTTCACTAGTTTGTGTGTATTTTACTTTTTCATTTGGGACTTTCAGGCAGCACTGTGAATACTGTATATAGTCATTTCTGGGCTCCATTCAATTACTGTTTTTGTGTGTCCTTTGCAGTATTGGACTGTGTATCGATATATAAATTCCGCAGGACATTATTTTTTTTTTCTTTAAGTGCACCTGTAAATAAAACCTCACTTTATTTTCCAAAAAATCCAACCCTTTTTGTGTCCTTGTTTCCCCTTGGGATTAATAAAGTATCTATCTATCTATCTATCTATCTATCTATCTATCTATCTATCTATCTATCTATCTATCTATCTATCTATCTATCTATCTATCTATCTATCTATCTATCTATCTATCTATCTATCTATCTATCTATCTATCTATCTATCTATCCTGGTCACACTCGGTCCCACATACTAGACACCTAGAGTGTAGGCTGTTGATTCCAATTCCCACTACACGGGGTGTCACACTCAGGAGGTTGAAACCTGTCTGAGAAGGATGGCACTACCTGGAGAAGTGAATATGAAAGCAGCTCTGTGATCACCTTAACTTTAATCGCACATAGATTTGTCTAATCTCTCTATACTTTCTTCCGCTTCAATGTAACGGCCCAGAAGCACACCGCTCTTTCACTGTTGCTCCCCTCTACTCTCACTCAAATGTTTCATTTGTATAATTCACTGTACCTTCTGAAAGCACAGTGCTTAGCAGCTGTGTAGCCACACAGCCCTCTGCATCTCCTACCTGATCATTAGAGTATTATTGTTTTGTAATGTTGGAAACAAAATACATGAAAATGCCACCCATTGCATGGCTGCACTTGGGTCCCAATGCAGGTGGTTTGTTGTGTGGTAGGTGCAGAAACGCACTGTAATCAGCACATACTCCCAACCTACTCCACTCTGACCAAGGCACTGACTGAGGTGTTTGCCTCGTTGCTAGCCCTAGATGCGACAGTGTTTTTTAACGGTCAAATGGGCCACATTAATCTCAAAATTAAATGCGTTAACTTGCCCAGGCCTATTTTAAAATATCCCAGATGTTCCCTCTGGCCTCTCCTACCATGGCTTCCTCTGACCAAATTAAGGGATCTCCACTAAGAACTGCTAATTTTCTTGTAGTTTCCATAATGAATACAAGAAAGTGCAGACTAATATCTGAAAAGGGGTTTTATGATAATCATATATTTTATATATATATATATATTTAAAGAAGGTTTGTGGTGCCATAGGTAACCATGTTTTAATGCTCTGTGTGGTAAACATTAGACATAATCTCATCACTTCTGACGTGTTACCTATTTAGGCTGGCACAAAGGCATCTAATTCAGAGAGCACTGCTCTAGTTGACTGCCTCATCACAAAAGATGACATTTTTGTGGTTTTGGTGGTATTTGAAGCATATCTAGACGGATGGGACAGATCTGGATTCATGAGACAGGATGTTATGTCCTCCGGTAAGACCTTCTCCACTGTAGAACAAACAGAAATTGCATTACATCTATTTGTATGGAATGATTACAATAAAAATTAATAAAAAAAAAAGAAAAGAAATTGCATTACATGGTGTGTCACATTAAAATCCTTTAAAAAAATGTAACCCTATTAGACAGACCCTAAACTGTGTAACACATCCCAGTCTCACATCTGACAATATACAGTATATATATATATACATATATACAAAGTATATGTAGTGTACATGGCAGCACGGTGGCGCAGTGGGTAGCGCTACTGCCTCGCATTGGAGTTTGCATGTTCTCCCCGTGTATGCGTGGGTTTCCTCTGGGTACTATGGTTTTCTCCCACAGTCCAAAGACATGCAGGTTAGGTGCATTGGTGATTCTAAATAGTTCCTAGTGCGTGCTTGGTGCGTGTGAGTGTGTGTGTGCCCTGCGGTGGGCTGGCGCCCTGCTCAGGGTTTGTTTCCTGCCTTGCTCCCTGTGTTGGCTGGGATTGGCTCCAGCAGACCCCTGTGACCCTGCACTTAGGATATAGTGGGTTGGATAATGGATGAATGGATGTAGTGTACACACACTCTTATGTATTCCTTTTTCTGTCACTTTTTATGTATTTTCGTTACTCTCTTATATCTGTGTCTCATACTGTCAATCTCTTCATACACATTATTAGTTCATGTTTAAATAAGTATACTTTCCAATGTTTGTTTCTTTAGAACTGGTGATGAATTAAATGATCTTGCCTTATACTGTTACTCAAAACTGTATTTTTTTTTTGGTTTGTAGTGTTTTGTGATGCTGTGTCCTCTGAATGTACTTTACAAAATATTTATCATAATAGAAATTTCATTGGCCATTGTGTAAGTAAGATATCTGAATCAAATAGGATATAAAAAATACCTGGGAAAGGCTCAGTCAAATGATGTTTTTCAAGTTATACTGTGTGTTTCAATTTGTGAAATGATATGTTTATTATGCAAGTTGAGAAATATTACTAGACTTAATAAAAACGGCTGACCCTTTTCAAAAAGGATATATATATATATATATGAAAAATAGTCATTAAGAATGTTATGTATCATTTTAAATAAATATGGCCTCATTATTTTTTCTCTCAGCATGAGCAATTATTATACACTAAGCCTACAGTCCTCATCTAGACATATTAGTGTACAGAAATATTTCCATTGACATGGTGTGCATATATTGTGGTTTTTGGCACATTCTTATATTTTGTTATCAATTTATCAAAATTTCTTTTAATAGCTGCCAGTTTCACATATTTCCAGTTGTTAATGTACTGTATCACTGCTGATGTGCCAGTTGTAATAACCACACATTTTTTGCTTTATTCTTTCTCAGTTCTTTTGGACAAGGGAGAATGCAATCAGTGACAGAGGAGGTTCTTCGTCATTTGCAGTGTTCCATGCAATGAGAACTACATGTTTCATTTAACAATATTTAGATTATTTTACTATAGAAAAATTTGATTTCAAATTTAATTGGCATCAAAGATAATCAGGGAGCTCAGGAGATCTCCTTACATGCATATTCACACTGTAAATTACTTAAATGCCTTGTTTTTGCCAAAAACAAATCTGAAATGATGCATATGTGTTTTATTTTAAAATGTTAATGTATAATATAAGATTATTTGAATATACTATAAGATCATTTTGTAGATGTATCATAAGTCTTATTATATGTGAGTATAGCCTCTAATGACCTATATCAGAGCCAGAAGAGACCTGGGCCACAAAGCACTGAACCCAAGACAAGTTGTTGGCATTACCATGAACGCCATGGCATATACAGAATTAGAAACCCAAAACACACTTGTAACCTCCTAGTTTATCTAGATGTTATCTTTTCTAACTAGTAACACTCCTAAACACTGTCCACAGCGTGCATGCAAACTCCTACAGCTCATCAAGAACTAAGAATTCTACTCAGACATGGAAATCTGAGTTTTACATTTCAAAGAACATTTCTAGCTTTGTATTTGTTTTATTCTGGTTTATGTAATTAACCACAATTTTTTAATTCAATTTAAGGTTACCGCCATACCACTTTATTTATTCATGGACACCGCCATTTCATTGGCTTTGTTGTGGGGGTATGGTCTTGTGCGTTGCAGTGTCTGACATCAGTTATGTGACACTTTAAATGCTGGTGTGGCACATCATTCACTATCCATGTTGTATTTTGCAAGGTAGTGCCATCATTCCACTGTAAGAGACTTGCACATAGGACACAGATACTACAGGACATTAGTTTTATGTCTCATTCAAAAGACGTCACCATATTTACAGCACAGTGTCCCCAACACTGACCTGGGGCATGCCCCCTGTTGACCTCACCAACACTTCTTCCTAGCTTCACAGCATCCCTAGCGTTTCTTAGATGCTCTCCTATCCAAGTACTGGCTGAGCCTGAAAATGCTTACTTTAAGGTGGACGACCTAGTCTGAAGCGTGGGTGGTATGGCTGCTGACATCTTAGTATTAAGCCCCTTAGCAATTAAAAAGCAAAAAAGTAGCAGGAGGCACTAGCAGAAACAAAAATAATCTTCAGAATCTCTAAGTAAAGAGCACCACAGAGATGGCATTAAGCAACTGCTAAATTTGATCAAGAAAAAGCTGATAACTTACTAGCCACCAATCAACTGCTACCAATGTTACCCACAACATTAATCAATTCAAATTTTATTTGATATATACAAATTATACATACAGTACAATAAGTAGTGAAATGCTTAGTTGCTCAATTCCAATTGTACCCAGTTGTACATTCCAATGTACCCTTAAGAATATAAAGGGACAATAACAATACATGACTCCATATGTATTCAAAAGTCATTAATAAACTTATAAATATGTAATATATGAAATAATAACTAGATAAATTACTTCAGAACTTAATATTAAAGAGTTTACAATAGGGCATCATGTGATTTATGTAATTTTAGGCACTTTAATGGAAAACACAGGAGCATCTGTGCTTGTAACCTCATAGTGCCAACACAAGCAAACATG
This sequence comes from Erpetoichthys calabaricus, assembly GCF_900747795.2. Classification (NCBI taxonomy): domain Eukaryota; kingdom Metazoa; phylum Chordata; class Cladistia; order Polypteriformes; family Polypteridae; genus Erpetoichthys; species Erpetoichthys calabaricus. The sequence continues at coordinate 146,117,508 of NC_041402.2, forward strand.
AGCTGCAACGACTGTTCACAGCACACAATAATTAAGAATAAATTAATAATTAAATCAACAAAAGTAAAAAAGAACACTCAGCTAATGCCATCATCTGTAAAAGCTCGCATTTTCTCCATTAAGAAGGTACACAGTTACATTGACCATATTGTAATTTGAACATATATCTGCAGTTTGAAAATGTCATCATTTGGTTGTACTATTATTATTATCATCATTATTCACTTTTCTCACAATACAATTTTCTTTGCCCATTGTATATTTTTATTATTTTAAGCAACAGGCTGGTTACTGGGCATGTGTTGTGTGTGTGTGAGACATCACTGCAATAAAATGAAGATGTTAGTGCATGTAATTCAGTATCCAGGCTTTTGGATAAAAAATTTATGTCTGCTCAACAAATCTTAAAATTAGGATTAAAAAGGAAATAAATCTTTGTAATGGATGATAGTTTTTTGTTCTGTATTTTAACTACACATTTTGCTACATGTTTTGATTTTTTTTCTGGCTTTTTTGCCTTTTTGGTTTGACTCAAACCTGTTTCTTGATAGTCATTTTGCCTTGATGTTTAAATGTGTGCATCCTTAATATTTTGTCCTTTTGGATTTCACCATATTCTGTCATTTATGTCACAATAACTCAATGGAATTTCTTGGAATTTTGAAAGTGCATACCATAAACTTGGGGAGCAGAGCTTCACTCAAATGCCAGTACAACAATTCAAAGTACGGAGGTACATTTTTAACCATTTAGAATTCCATGGCCAGGAGGTTGTAACTAATGCTGTTCAGAGTCTGTTTCATGGAACTCAGTAGAAACCTGGTATTCTCTTTAGAAAACAGTTAAACAAAAGGGTGCACAAAACGCTTCTCACTTTCACTCTTTGTTTGGTGATTTCTTTATAAAATATTTAGGAGAGATATCAATTTTGGAGAAATTAAATTGTCTCAAAATGTCCTCATGTGCCCTGTTTTTGTCTGATACAGTACAGGCCAACTTAAGTTTGATATTCTGAGGTCTTATCCATGAGAGTTAACTTATAAAAAAATCTAAGCTTTGAATCTCTATATATAAGCATTGTGTAAATGGTTCTATAATTTAAAAAAATGCAGGTGAGCAGTTCAAGTGAATCCTATCCTATTTAGTATAAACAGTATATACTAAATAAACAATGATAATAATAATAATAAAATGTTAATGTTATCATAACTATGACCTTTATGCAGTATGCATAACCTCAGTCCAGAAAATGACAGAAGCCCTCAAAATGTCCACTCACAGAGCTAAAGAATATTTTTCCAATATGGGATACTTTGAAAATTCCTTGGACAGATAAATTGTTGTACGGATGAAATTAAAAATGTTACTGAGTCTCCCTTTTAATGTGTCCAAATGAAGTTATAACTTTAAAGACTTAAATTTATTTTTTTGGAATTAATGCAAGAAACTCACATTAGCATCACCAGTTTTGTCTGGAAAATCCTGCCTGTTACATTTATTACTTTTTGACTTGTATGTTTTTCATTGTTTTTACTTTGGTGCTATGTTTTTCACTGGAGGAACATTGGTGGAATTGTAACGTGTGCTGCACTGAATTTTTCCAAGGTGACTACTCACCACATCCTTAAATTATGTAGTTTCCAGTCAATTTATTTGGCAAATCTTTGTTTTTTGGTGAATTCTGACTCATAAGAGGAAACTGAAATACTTAAGTTATATTGGACAAAAGTTAATAAGTTATATACTGTATCTGAGTGTCAAGATTTACAGGACAGCTCAAATTTTACATGTGTCACCCATCTCTTGTTTCATAATTCTAGAATTATGGGTGAAGGGGACAAAAGTATTTAATTTCTTTGGCTGGAGATGGCCAAGTGGATAGAAACAAGATTTGTTCAGCCTAGAGAAAAGGTGAACAGAGACAACATAGTCTCCTGGACAACTAGTTGCAAGCCATGTTGTGGTCAAGTTAGCTGAACACAAAAATGTCTCTGTCTTTGCTAGAAGTCTACCTAGACAAGGACAAGACAGATACAATTTTATTGTGGACAAATGGTTGGACAGAACAAAAGAGGACAATTTTGCTTGCAGTAAACTGACAGAACAATCTTTTGTAAAAGCCCTTAGCTAGAGTTTTCCTGGAGCTCCATAACTCTTAGAAAATAAAAAGTAAACCTAAATTAGTCATTCTTTTTCTTTTTTCCAAACCCTAAACATTTATGGAGAAACATCATCTCAATATGCTGTCACTGTCCTAGCTGCACAGCACAACTTCAGTATTTCATTACAAATGGAGGGAGCTCAGTTTTAGTCAAAGCAACAAGTTATGGATTGTAGCTGGGAAGTCAAAAAACAGAGACTCAATATGTGTGACAAAAATCATAATCAAATAAAGAGGGATGGAATTCAAAAACCAATAAACATAGAAATGAACAGAGGCAAAATATTAATCTTAAATCATAGTCAAAAAGGGAGAGCTGGAATTTGTTAACCAGAAATACTTCAAAACAACGAAACAAATTAAAGTTTTAAGGTTTGTGTCAAATTTAATCAAAGACAATCGGGAAGTATACATCATAACATTTATATTCTTGACTTGGATATGTTACAAGCCTTAGACTTTCAGGTTGTCCTTGCCTACCAATGCAAGCAACAGTCCATAAACACTCCTTGGAAAAAACACGGTATCATGGGAGAACACTACTTAATTTCAACATTATTAAAAAAGTATGAAGCACCAAATAATTTTGACCATGAGAGTCCATGACCTTTAAAACCCCTAAAACAAGGTCAAAGTAACTTTCAGAGTTCAAGTAAACTTTATGAGAAAAAATCAGAAACAAGTGCTTAACCACCTCTGACCATTTAAAACTCTAGTTAACAATGCCCATTTCAATATGTGCATTTATTATGATGCCACACACATGATGTCAGGGCGACATGGTGGCACAGTGGTAGCGCTGCTGCCTCACAGTAAGGAGACTATCACATAGGACACAGATACTACAGGACATTAGTTTTATGTCTTATTCAAAGCCTATCCTGACAGCACTTGGTGCAAAGTAGGAAGAAACATTGATTAGGAAGCTGTTCTCTTGTCAGGTACACACAATTGCTCATACAGGGCCAGTTTAGCCACACCATTCACATCACATATCTTTGGAATATGGTTGAAAAATCACAGGGAGAGTGTTAAGCTTAGCACATATACCCAGTGTGCAGCTCATATACAGCAATGATTTGTGCAGAATTACAAAATTATTTGCATTTTAGCTTTCTTCAGATTGCTCTTCTATTTTTATGTCATCACTATCTAGGGGATGTTTGAGTTTTTATTTGGCACAGAAATACTAAAATATTTTATGTTACTTTTGATTCCAATTTTGACTTGTAATACTTTGATTACTTTAACTGGCCCCAGAACCTAATAAAGTTATTTTTCGGCAGAGCCCCAGTTTAAAGAACAAAATGCACTAATGGGTTAAAGGGCAGCATGTGCCATAACAGTGAGTCAGTGGAAATATTTATTCTGTAAAGGAGGAGGGTGTAATTTTAACATGGAAGTTGACACATCTATATCAAAGTTTTTCAAGTTTTACCGCAGTGGCTAATAAAAAAAAGACTTACAGCATACATGTGGTCATAAGAGCTGTATTCCATTATATGACTCTGTTAACACTTTTTCTTGTAATTGTGTTAATACATATTTACCAGCATATGTCTAGCCATTTAATACCATCAGGATGGGAGGGAAGAGATATTTATTGAAGTTATTATAGGCATTCAGTTACTTAAATTTTTTGGTACTAATAGCAATAACAGAGTGGTACAAACTTGAAGACTTTTTTAGGTTATAAATAATGAAAATTTCATGTATTTTTTGAACACTGGCATTTTTATAACTTCATTTTATATTGACACTTTGATGTCAGGTATCTATAAAAGTGTAAAAAATGATCAGATACTGAAAACTGAGGGATGAAAATATACTGGAATAAAACAGGATGTGACAAAGGATGGTTTTAAAATAGCAGGTGAAACTTCAGTTCAGGGGAAAAGCTTGGTGGATGAAGAGTAGCAAAAATATGTCATGTGGTATCTGCTCTGTTTTCCTGCACTACAAAGTAAACTGAGTTTCCTTCTTTTATAAGTACTGCCTTATTCAATTATATACAGTATAGATAGATAGATAGATAGATAGATAGATAGATAGATAGATAGATAGATAGATAGATAGATAGATAGATAGATAGATAGATAGATAGATAGATAGATAGATAGATAGATAGATAGATAGATAGATAGATAGATAGATAGATAGATAGATAGATAGATAGATAGATAGATAGATAGATAGATAGATAGATAGATAGATAGATAGATTTACTGCTCAAAAAAAATTAAAGGAACACTTTCCAAGTCAATGAAACTTCTGGGCTATTGATCTGGTCAGTTAAGTAGTAGAGGGGGTTGTTAATCAGTTTCAGCTGCTTTGGTGTTAATGAAATTAGCAACAGGTGCACTACAAGGTCAACAATGAGATGACCCCCAATACAGGAATGGTTTAACAGGTGGAGGCCACTGACATTTTTCCCTCCTCATCTCAGTGTCACTACTGGTAGCATGAGGCGATCCCTGGACCCTACAGAGGTTGCATAGGTAGTCCAACTTCTTCAGGATGGCACATCAATACATGACATTACCAGAAGGTTTGCTGTGTCTTCCAGCATGGAGGAGATTCCAGGAGACAGGCAGTTACTCTAGGAGAGCTGGACAGGGCTGGAGAAGGTCTTTAACCCATCAGCAGGGTCAGTATCTGCTCCTTTGGGCAAGGAGGAATAGGATGAGCACTGCCAGAGCCCTACAAAATTACCTCCAGGAGCCCACTGGTGTGAATTTCTCTGACCAAACAATCAGAAACAGACTTCATAATGGTGGCCTGAGGGCCCGACATCCTCTAGTTGGTCCTGTGCTCACTGCCTGGCACCATGGAGCTCGATTGGCATTTGCCATAGAATACCAGAATTGGCAGCTCCACCACTAGCCCCCTTTGCTTTTCATAGATGAGATCAGGTTCACCCTGAGTACATGTGACAGACGTGAAAGGGTCCGGAGAAGCTGTGGAGAACGTTATGCTACCTGTAACATCATTCAGCATGACTGGTTTGGTGGTGGGTCAGTGATGGCTTGGGGTGGCATATCCATGGACCTCTACAGGCTAGACAACTGCACCTTGACTGCCTTTAGGTATCACGATGAAATTCTTGGACCCATTGTCAGACCCTGTGCTGGTGCAGTGGGTCCTGGGTTCCTCCTGGTGCACGACAATGTCCGGCCTCATGTGATGAGAGGATGAAGGAATTGATACCATTGACTGGCCCCCATGCTCACCTGACGTAAATCCAATAGAACACCTTTGGGACATTATGTTTTGGTCCATCTGACGCCGCCAGGTTGCACCTCAGACTGTCCAGGAGCTCAGTGATGCCCTGATCCAGATCTGAGAGAAGATTCCCCCAGGATACCATAGTCATACTTGAATACAAGCACGTGGAGGCCATACAAACTACTGAGTACGATTTTGAGTTGCTGCAATGAATTTCTAAGAAAATGTCATAATTTTTTCACTTTGATTTTCGGGGTGTCTTTGAATTCAGCCCTCTGTAGGTTGATAACTTTCATTTCCATCAAACGATGTGGCATTCCTTTCATTCCTAACACATTACCCAGTCCATATCAGTATAGATATCCAGCAGGATTTTTTTTCCCATTGAGATCTGATGTGTTTTCAAATTACTATTTTAATTTTTTTGAGCAGTTATATGTGTGCGTGTGTGTGTACGTATGTGTGTGTATGTTGTGAAACCCCAGGTGCATACAGCCACCCTAATCTAACATACACAGGCAGGACACAAGATCAGCACACATCACACATTTTATTTCTCCATGGGGAAGCATTTTCTATTGCTCCCCATTTCTCAGCTCAGTACATAAAGAGCCAACAAATACAGCACAGTCCTTTCGCCTCTAGTCCTCCATAAGGACTCAACTGTATCTGCAGCATCCCCTGGCGACGCCCATGGAACCGAACAGGGCGACTTCAAACTACAACTCCCAACATGCCCTGCCAGGATCCATGGTGTTGTAGCAACCCAGGGGGGCTGCCCTCTAGTGTCTTGAGAAGATAATGACTCCAATGTGGTCTCTCCCTCGGTCCTTCCATCCAGCCGCCATCCTGGCCAGGTAATGGCCCTAGCCATCCATCACAATGTATATAATACACAGTGCCTATAAAAAATACTCACCCTCTTGAAAAGATTTATGTTTTATTGTTATACAACAATGAATCACAGTGGATTTAATTTAGATTTTTTAAGATGATTAACAGAAAAAAAACACTTTAATATCAATTTGAAAACAAGTGGAGATCACCAGTCTACAGTCAAGGAGCTTTGATTGTAATATAAATGCGGAGTATCTAGAAAGGTAAACTTGAGATGAGTCAGTATGGTCACCTAACTTACACAATGAAGACAAAAAAAACAATCCAAGCAACTCTGAAACAGTGGTTTAAAAGCACATGTCAGGAGATGGATACAGGAAAAGGTCCAAGTCACTGAATATCCCTTGGAGTACAGTTAAATCATTCATTAAAATGGAAGGAGTATGGTGCAGCTGTAAATCTTTCTAGAGCAGGGTATCCACAAAAACTGAGTGATTAGGAAAAAAGAAAACTACTTAAGAAGGTCACCAAGAGACCTATGATAACTCTGAAGGATTTACGAGCTACAGTGAAGCACATTGGATATACTGTACATACAACAATTGGTTCCCAGGTGCATCACCAGCAAAAGCTTTATAGGAAAGTGTTAAAAAAAGATGCATATGACATTTCAGCTACAGTTTGCCATAAGTCATATAGGAGACTCTGAAGTTAGCTGGAAGAAGGTTCTATGGCCTGATGAGACCAAAGTTGAGCTTTTTTATATAAAAGAGCAAATCATATAATCCTACTCAGTTGTAGAATCCTAACGTAACTACCATAACCTTTTACAAGGAACACTTCCAAAGTCAGTCAGTCATTGTCCAACCTGCTACATCCCAACACAGGGTCATGGGGGTCCGCTGGAACCAATCCCAGCCAGCACAGAGTGCAAGGCAGGAACAAACCCCAGGCAGGGCGCCAGCCCACTGCAGGGCACACACACACACACACACACACATCAAACACACTACAGTAATCCCTCACTTATCGCGGGAGATAGGTTCCAAGGCCGACCGCGATAACTGAATTTCCGCGAAGTAGGAACACCATATTTATTTAATTATTTAACGTGTATTTGGACGTTTTTAAACCCTCCCTGTATTGTTTACAAACCACCCTTTACTCTATTAATAACAGGGACAACTGCTAAGCAATATGAAATCAGTAGATAAGTTTACACTTACTGTATAGCGAAGTACACGTAGCAGCTTGTAGGTGGTCATGATGTCGTCGACCTTGTTGCAAAGATTCCTAAAGCAGATTCCATCCAGACTACCGCCTTATCACGTCCACTTGCAACTCGTTTTGCGCCCTGGTTAAAGGACACTGCGGCCGTAGATCTTATATGCTTTTCCTCCTTTTTAAATGAAAAGAATCGTGGACTCATTGATGCTGTGATGGTGTCCTGCAGTGGTGTAGCTGTTCCCTTCCTTCAACATATCCAAAACTTTTACCTTTTCTGCAATCATTTGCATCTTCTGTTGGCGCTTGGACACGGCCCCTGCAGCAGTAGCACGTTAATGCTGAATGAGTGAGATGAGACTTCCTGGTTAATGCAGAACTCCATTGCTGAGCGAATCAGCAGCACACAGGAACTTAACTGCAGGCTCTGATTGGGTAGCTTCTCAGCCATCCGCCAATAGCATCTCTTGTATGAAATCAACTGGGCAAACCAACTTAGGAAGCAAGTACCAGAAGTAAAAAGACCCATTGTCCACAGAAACCCACGAAGCAGCGAAAAATCCGCGTTATATATTTAGATATGCTTACATATAAAATCCGCGAAGTCGTGAATCCGCGAAAAGTGAACCGCGAAGTAGCGAGGGATTACTGTATAGGGACAATTTAGGATCGCCATCCTAACCTGCATGTCTTTGGACTGTGGGAAGAAACTGGAGCACCCGGAGGAAACCCACGCAGACATGGGGAGAACATGCAAACTCCACGCAGGGAGGACCCGGAAAGCGAACCCAGGTCTCCTTACTGTGAGGCAGCAGCACTACCACTGTGCCACATTTCCAACGTTTTTCAGAAAATGAAAGGTATTTATTAATGTTATCCTGAAATAATTAAGCAAAGTGGACCATTGTTAAATTGTTGAATATATTGGAATCTTTGAATGATTAGTTCATATTCAATCTTGTTTCTTTTCTTCTCTCTAGATGCAATTGATCTGGGGCCTCATGTATAAATGGCGTGTATGCACAAAAAATGTATACACCCATTTCCATGCACACTTTGAGGTGTATAAAAACTAAACTTGGCGTAAAGCAACGCACATTTTCACGGCAGCCTCATACCATGCATGCTCAAGTTTCTGTTCAGTTTTGCAAACTGGCAGCACCCAGCATCAAAGCAGTGCCACTGTTTCTGTGTTACCTCCCTCTTTTCAGATTCACATCAATGACACGGGATTTATCAAATACATCAAAATTAACTGAATATCATTTACAAATTTAATTCACTTGATTGTAATCATTCTGAAACAATATAATGGTACATGGAATGGCCAAACTATTAAAACTACTATAGCTGCTTTAGCATTTTTCAAGAAGACATTGCAAATGGAAGAATTAGAAGAAAGCACCTATTTAGAGATGATGATGACTGGCTTCTAAGTTGATTTAAATTTCCAAGAGCTCTCTTCTTGGAGCTGTGTGCTGAACTGGTGCCAGCTTTACAAAGGCAGAGTTTGAGGAATTGTACTCTACCTACTCCTTTGCAAGTTCTGTCTACCCTTGGGTTTTTTAGCCACAGGAGCTTTTCAACGTGATCTTGCTGACGTTCGGGTATTTCACATACATCACTGAGTCATACCATGCCAGCTGTATAGAATGGTATTATCTGCTTGTCATCCAGATATATAAGAGTTCCTTACATTGTGGTTGAAATGGGAAACGTGCAATTTACAGCAATGTCCGGTTTTCCAAATGTAATCAGAGCGGTCAGCTGCACGCACATTGCCCATGCCGGACAAGTTATATCAGCCAGGGATGAATCATCAAAAGAATGAGCTGGCATTACATCATCTTTAGCAGGAGTGCCTATAAAAACGGCAGCTCCGCACAGTCGCAGGTGCTTTTTCAGGCACTGTGCAACTTTCTGAAGTTAAATGTTTGAGTATCTCCGCCATGCTGTATCACTTCATAACTTCCTTTTTTTGCTTATACCACTGCTTAAGCCAACAAATAGTATGTTTTTGCTTGCTTCCACTTTGCATACACAAATGTTAAATTTCAAATTCATTGAGATTTATGTAGGGTAAGTGCATGGAACTTGGCGTATGCTTACGTACATTTTCAGTTTTATCCATACGCCATGTTTTAGTGTGAATTCTATGCACAGTGTTATACATGAGGCCCCTGATTTGAATAGTACTGTTCTTCATACTAATTTGTAAGTTACTAATTTTAATGTAATAATAATTTCAAGAAAATCAATAAAACATTAGAAAACAGACAAGTGTACCTTGTAAATTGCTAAAGGCTATTGTTTCTCAGCATAGTTAAAGGGTCTGCCAGGAATCTCACTGCATGCTTCGCAGAACATTTTTGCCCTCCTGTTGCTGCAAAAACTTAGAGAATCTGGTTCTTTTTTAATTTGATGTGACATGCAGCACAGTGTGCTGTACTTAGTGCTGTTGACTAGCAAATCAAGAATAGTGGGATGAAATCTTGGCCTGGACACATCTGTGTAGGGTTTACATTTCCTCTATGCTTTCCTGTTGCTTTTTCAAGCAGTTTAATACCATTTGGATGGGAGGGAAGAGATATTTTGAAATTATTATGGGCATTCAGTAACTTAAACTTCTTTGCTACTAATAACAATAACAAAGTGCAAACTTGAAGGCTGTTTTTTTATAAATAATGTAAATTAGGTCATAAATAAAGCAAACTTCATGTATTCTTTCAACAGTGGTATTTTTATAACTTCATTTTACAATGACACTATAAAACAGGGTGATTTAAAAATAACAGGTCAAACATCAGTAAACAGCAAAAAGGTTGGTGGATGAAGGTTACCAAAAACTGGGTTATGTGGTTTATGGTCTGTTTTTCTGCATTGCAAGTTTCCTTTTATATATATAGTGAGATTTTTGGGATCCCTGTGCATCACTGCACTGAAACTGTTAATGGAGGCAAATAGTGGTTGTTCACCACCAGTGTAACTGCAAGTTAACAGGCTCACTGCATAATGCATCTGTTGCCCGATATTTGATGCAAGGAATATTGAAAACCAGCCTTTGACCTGGCCTTGGCTCTTTTTTTCTGTCTTCTCTCCTCCAGAATTAACAGGCTCTAATTGCTGATCCACACTCGCTGAACCTGCCTGACGAGGGAGGCTACCTGTTCCTCAACTGAAGAAGGGATCTAATGGAGGATGACCGATAATGTCATTGCTTGTTTGCTTTGTTTGTGTGTACTGATGTGGCACCTACTGTTTGAATTAATGCTGAGACTGTTTCTGTTTGCATGACAATGAAGCTGATTTTCTTGGAAACCTGAACTCACTTCTTTCTCTCTTGCCTAAGTCAGTGACCCACACACCACAAGTGGTACCAGGAATGGGGTAGGTGGTTCACCCTGGTGACTGATCACACTCCGCTCCAGTGGCTCTACAGGAAGAAGAATATGAATTTCCGGCTCACTAGGTGGTTTATTAGCTTACAGCCATTTTTTTGATTTTCATGTTCATTATCATCCTACATCATCTCACGTCTGGCCAAGCCTGACTTTCGCTGAGGGTGGTGTGAGATTTTTGGAACCCCTGGCAGCCTCCAACTGCACTGTGTGTCAGTGCGCTCAAACTGTAATAACGCAGGCAGTTGGGAGGTTTAAAACCAGCCACTGACCTGGCCTTGGGCTCTTTTTTCTATCTTCTCTCCTCCAGAATAAGCAGGCTCCAATTGCTGATCCACAGTCGCTGACCCTTCCTTCCAGGACGGCTGATAAGTCACTGTTTGTTTGCTGTGTTTGTGTTTACTGAAGTGGCAGATCCTGTTTGAATAAATGCTGAGACTGATTCTGTTTGTATGACAATGAAGCTGATTTTCTTGGAGACCTGGGCTCACTTTATTCTCTCTTGTACAAATAGGGTAGCCGGTTCACCCTGGTGAATGATCACACTCTGCTCCAGTGGCTCCACAGGCAGCAGGATATGAATATACTGCTCACTACGTGGTGTATTAGCTTACAGCCATTTGATTTTGATGTTTGACATCGTCCCGGTTCTGTGCATGTCAACTCTGACATCCTCTCGTGTCTGTTCGAGCCTGACTTTGACAGTTGCTTCAATCACACCTGTGTGAAGAAAGCTGGGGGGGGGGATTTTTGGGACCCTCAACAACCCCCCAACTGCACTGTGCGTCGATTCACTGAAACTCTGTTAACACAGGCAGAGACTGCTTGTCCGCCACCAGTAGAACTGGAAGTTCGCAGTCTCACTTTGTAACATGTCTGTCGCCCAATGGTTGACGTGGGGAATATTTAAAACCGGCCACTGACCTGGCCTTGAGCTCTTTTTTCTGTCTGCTCTCCTCTGGAATGAGTAGGCTGCAATCGTTGATTCACAGCTGCAGAACCCAGCTGAAGAGGGACGCTATCTGTTCCTAAAAAGGAGCTAATGCAGGTCGATTGATAACATCACTGCTTGTTTACTGTGTTTGTGTGTACTGAAGTGGCAACTCCCATTTGAATAAATGCTAAGACTTGGCTTGCACCTGTTTCCCTCTTGTGCAAGTCTGTGACCCACACCATCACAATATATACAGTGCCTATTTTTTTATTATTTCTTTTTAATATGATGTTACATGCAGCACAGTGTGCTGTACTTAGTCATGTTTACTAACAACTCCAGGATAGTGGGATGAAATCTTGGCCTGGCCACATCTGTGGAGGTATACATTTTCTCTTTACATACTGTATGTGCATGTGCTGTCTCTGCTATGCTTGTCTGTTTTTTCCCCTCAGTTTCCCCTTAGCTATATTAGTCAGCAAGTGGGAGTGAGTCTGCCTGAGATCGACTGGCACCCTGTCTGTCGTTGGTTCCTGTACAGCACCTGATAGGGCCTGGCATGGACTCTGGCTTCCTATGATCCAAAAATAATATTAAGCAAGTTCAATAAAATAATGTGTGTCTGCAGATGCTGTTCATTTGTTTTCATTCATTCTTTTATTTTCAGTTGCTGTGTTAAATGGTTTGCGATATCCCCTTTATAATAATAATAATAATAATAATAATAAAAATACATTTTATTTACACAAGGCGCCTTTCAGAGAACTCAAGGACACCGAACAAACAACAAATAAAAGACACAATTATAAACAACTTAAAACATCAGAACATCTAAAAATTAAAACCAAACAAATCCACTGTAATCATAAGGAAAAAGAAAAAGCCATTTTAAACAGATGCGTTTTATGTTTGCATTTGAAGAATGAATATGATTTGATGTTTCTGGTAATGAATTCCAGAGCTTGGAAGCAGAACGGCTGAATGCTCTGCTCCCCATGGTGGTTAGACGGGCGGGAGGGATGGTCAGATGGATGGAGGAAGAGGATCTAAGGTTACGGGAGGGAATGGCAACATGAAGAAGGTCAGACAGATATGGAGGAGCGAGGTTATGAATGGCCTTAAATGTTAATAGCAGAATCTTAAAATCAGTTTGAAACTTAACCGGGAGCCAATGAAGCTGCTGCAAGACCGGAGTAATATGGTGAATAGATGGGGTTCGAGTAATGATCCGTGCTGCAGAGTTCTGGACTAACTGAAGCTTATGAAGAGATTTATTAGGGAGACCAAGAGGAGTGAATTGCAGTAGTCCATCCGCAAAGTGACAAGACTATGAACAAGATTGGCAGTGGTATGAGGAGTGAGGGAGGGGGCGAATGCGATTAATATTACGTAGGTGGAAGTAAGCAGACCGGGTGATGTTATTAATGTGACATTGGAAAGATAGAGTACTGTCGTGGATGACACCCAGACTCTTGACCTGAGATGATGGGGAAACAACAGAGTTATCAACAATAAGAGAAAGATTATTGGTTTTTGGATAATGATGATTTTGAACCAATGAGGAGAACCTCAGTTTTGGACACTGTTTAATTTAAGAAAATTCGAAGAAAACCAGGATTTAATTTCAGCAATGCAGTCAATAAGAGAAGGTGGTGGAAAAGAGGAGGTGGGTTTACTAGCAAGGTAGAGCTGGGTGTCATCAGCATAACAGTGAAAATTAATGTTATATTTACGAAAAATATTGCCAAGGGGAAGAAGGTAAATAATAAAAAGAAGAGGCCCCATTTATAAAATGTTATACTTTATACTAAGTGAAGACTGTTGGATTGATTATACTTTTGGTTTAAAATTGTTTAAATTCTCTTTTATCTGACACTGAAATTGAAAATGAATGCTGTTTTTGATGTGGATTATTAATAATGCTAATTATAGCAGTTAATGTGCAAAGTGTTTAGTTGCAGTATTCTGAAAGTGAAGCATAAAAGATCTAGGAAGACGGCATTCTGTTTCCACTCATGCACACCAAAAATTAGGAATACTTTACTGTTAGAAACATTCTGGCCAGTAGTTGAACACTATAAAAAAGTACTAAAACCTCACCTTTTCATCTTAAGAGATTACAAGCATCACTAGCATTCCTTCATACTAAGCGGAGGAGGAAACTGATTATTATCATACACTACAATCCTATTTGGTTATTTCATCCATTTAGACAATAATCAGAATTACAATTCTGTGAAGCAACCCCATTTGGCACAATACTTATTATTTTTCCAATGAGTCACTGGTTAATTTGTGCAAGGAATGTCAGTGCTGTATACAGGGAGGTTTCATAGTGAACCTTCTCGGTTCTCATTGAACAGAATGTTTTTGTAGGTGGTTTCACTTTAATTGTTTCCAAAACACGAAAACTCATTTATGAGAACCAGACCATCTCATTTTTTGTTATTTATATACTATGCTATATGTTCACCCTTTAAAGTAAAGTACATTTTATGTGCATCAATATAGGGATACATCTGTGGAAGAAGTGGTATGAACAGAAACAGAAGTGGTATGAAAAACTGTTAGTGTTTTACGATTAGGCATAGACTGGCCTTAAAAACACCAAAGACATGTCTATTGAAGATAAGCAAAATTTAAGATCCTGGTGCTGGTGAAAGGTGTTTAAGAAGCAGTCTTTTTCCATTCTTCTCTTTTGGTCATATACTGCTTTTTATTTAAGTGAATTAATTTTGCTCCAATCTGTTTGTCGTAATTCATTAGGTTAGATCTACCAAGAACTCTTACAAGGGGTCCAAGAGAGACATTATCATTACTCATTTAAGAAAATTATCATAATAATCTTTATTTAGTGTAATAGTAGTTGTAGAACCACAAAGCCTTTGAAGCTTTAGTCATTGTGGAGACTCTAACTTTAATACTATAATTTGTAGTACTTTTGATCAGAAACACACAGAAAAATTAAAATTAAAAGACCTTAACATTTTCAAGAGATTACAACATCTTTGTATGATAAAAATGTGAATATAAAGTATTTAAACAAACTTAAGGGTAATGAGGGAATCATATGATAAAATAATGAAAGGATAAGAAAAAAATCCATAGTCAAGGTTTTTAGATCTGAATGGCAATATGGTTTGCAAATGATAAATAACTGTACTGAATATCAAATTTACAAAACAAAAAATATAAACAGTGACAACAGTGTCAGACTAAAAAATGAAAACCTCAAAGTAAACAATCAAAAAGCCATAAAACAAAGAAGAAAATGAATATCCACTTTAATCAAAGATAAGTGTATGTGTGTCTGTCTGAGTCTGTCTATGTGTCCATCGGGCTGTTATGTGTTTGTCATTCCAAAAGATTTTGATGCACCAACATTTTTGTTTTCTCATATACGAACTATAGGAAAAGTGTTGCAATCATCCAACGATTTGAAGTCGAGATTTTGACGAATCTCAAAATTTAGACCTCCCTGATTTTCTCGTATATAAAGTGTAGGGGAGAGTATTGGAATCCTCCAAAAAATTCCATTTCAAAATTTTGATGAATTTTGACGTTTTAGACCTCCCTAATTCCGCAAATACCATTTTTGGAATTATGTCTGTGTGTTTGTGTGTGTGTGTGTGCGTGTGTGTGTATGTGTGTGTGTGTATGTAAACACGATAACTTGAGTACGCTTTCACTTAGGTCAACCAAATTTATTCAACTTTGCTTTTATAATAATTATTCAGTATATTACTAATTTGATTTGTTGTTGATGGTTCTTTAATGTACATAATACAAAAATATAATCATTGTCTTGCAGTTTAATCCCCAAATATCCATCCCCATATCCGAGTGTATGAGAACGTCTAGGGGAGAACACAGCAGATTTTTAGTAATAAAATGCATTGCATTTGTCATTGCAATAAATGGAACATCACAAGCATTAACACTGCTTTAATAAACCCCATTCCAAATGGCATACAACAGAGACATATGTGTTGCACTGTGCACTGTAGATGTTAATGCTGAGGTCTGTGCTGATTACTTAGATTTCAACCTGTCTTAGAAAAGTAGCACAGGTAGTTAAATAATTAAAGTCTAAATATAGATGCTCAAATGGACATTTATAGCTAAAGGTAGCATTTTCTTATGATGTCATGTAATGTAGCTTGGAAAGGCTTTGGCCCTGCTGCTCTTAATTGAACAAAGGCAGTACAGAAAATGCACACATACTATATATACAGTACATATAATAAAAAAATTAATCATTTATTATTTATTTAAAATGTCTAACATAAAAAATGAACAAATGCTGCTTAAAACATATCTACCAATATTTAGTAGCTTCTTGAGTGGTGAAATTGTACAAAAAAGCACATATTATGTCCTGGTTTGTGACAGCATTCACTTCAACACACTATCTCAAATTACGTTTTCACTTCAAGGTGTATTGTATGCTGCATGCAGCATCACTGAAATAATTAAATTGAAGAAATAATTAAAGAAATACATAAATAGATAAGCATCAAAAACATCTATTTCATGAAAAACCTAATTATGTTCATATATCACTATAATTTAAGTATGTTTAATCACCTTCACAACACATTTATTTATCTGCATATTTAGTAATTTAATTTTATATGTAGTATTCCTCAATAAATATATAGATTGTGTGATTACCAAAATAACTGAAAAGTTTTTGTAGCTGCCAGAAGGATGAACAGAAGGTTGCCACTGCATACAGTAGAACTTGGCTAACATTAAATGCATTTAATGTAATACAATCTTTATACACACAGTATAAAGTACAAAATTGATTTTATTTATATATGGTGAGTTACTTAATATCTATAGTGTCAATGTTATGTGATATGCCTTGACTTTGTTACAACTGCTGTTCTGCTTTTATTGTCTAATAATCTGGTTGTTAGATCCTGTTCCCAGCACTATTTTCAAGTTAAAAAGGTGTGTTGCTGTTAAAGCAGTGGCCTAGTTTGGGCCTAACTCTTTTATCAGTATTACTGACAGATAAAGAATAAGAAATCGACCAGTGTCGTCTCTGTTAAAGTCTCTGACTTTTATGTAACAAAACATTTTTTGCTGTATCAGGGTAACAATGAGAACAAACTATTCACAATGAAAATTACTTATATAGAAGAGTCTGCAAGTACTATTAAACACTGCAGATTTCTGTGCAGGAGTAAATATATTGTTGGTCTCTCAGGGTGAGATTGTGAGTAACAGTACTAAATTTAAAATATCTTCTGCACTTATTGTATTCACCAGATTTTTACTTAGTTTTTTGGCAGTTTGTGGATACAGGCATATAGAGCAGAACATACTATATAAAGAGCATGAGATAGTCGTATTCCTTTGCATGGCAAGCCAGTATAAGCTTAAAGCTCTACAGTTCATTTCACAACTCCAAAAAGAGAGAGCAAGAGACCCCAATACGTTTATATAGGGCCACGTGTGCAGAGTACAGTAATATTCCTATGTGCATGGGCTATTCAACAAGTAACGTGACACTACTCCAAAGTGTGATGATTGAGTATAGCTGTCTTACAGTGTTACAGCTTCATTAGAAAACTTACAAACTCCAAACATATCACACTTGAAATGTGTTGGGAAGATGTTCCCACATAGAAAACTCCAAACACACACAGTCATGCCAACTAGGAGAGATATATTTTTGCTCCAATTCATCTTAAACTCTCAAATCACATGTGACTCAACTATTATATAAAGCAGATGTTCAAAGTGATGAATCAAAATGAAATCGGTTGTCCCACATATCTTCATCATCCTTTACAGCTCCCTAAATCGGCTAGTGGTTTCTCACATAAATAGAAGATGGTTCAACTGCAATAGCAAAATGAATTAGGGAAAGAGGACAGCTTTGTAGAGAGTAACATCTTAAGGTAAACAGATTATAATTTGTATTATTTGTACAGACAGGCTTCAGGGCTGGAATATAATCATGTAATAATATAATAAAAACATAGTATAATAAGAAGAATACACAGTAATAATTTAACCCATGTTGTTTTTTTCAGGCTTATACCAAAACTTGAGGCATATAAGTGATCCCATTTAACTGTTAAATGCCCTTTTCACATCGAGTAGTACAATGTTAAGGGATTCAAAGACAGATGATGTATATTACACTAATTATAAATTAAAAATTAAGAGATTTATTTTCTGGTTAAAAGAACCTGGGTTAATCTATGAAAATCAACTGACCATATACCGTATATACTCGCATATATGTCGGCCATGAAACCCGAAAAATCGATCATAAATTCAGACCCTGACTTATACGCCTGTTCAAAAATGCAACCCTTCATTTTTTTTTTTTTTTTGCTTCCTCCAATCTCACACCTGTTTCTCAGACTCATTGAATTTTGTTGCAGCAGTGCAGTTACCAATTTCTTTCGCCACTTCAACAACTTTTAATTTAAAAATGGGTTCATATTTTCTTCTGATCAAATGCTCCATCGTAGATAAGGGATGCTCTTATGATAAAGGTGTATGAGGGTGTGAGATACAAAAAATACAAAACAGTGCAAACTTCGCTTCGGAATAGTTTGAGTATTACCGTGTGCTCGTGTTGGCACAATACATAGAAAAAAAAGGCAGTGTGCTCCGTAGTTACTCTCTCAGGTGGGCGCTAGCATATCATAATCTTCGACTTATACAACCGACATTATAAAATGCCTGAAATTATACGGTAAAATCAAGCCCCAACTTATCCGCAGGAGAACTTAAACGTGACTATATACGGTAGATTCTTTATTTAAAATCAGCCAATCAGCCAGTCAGCCAGTTTCCAACCCAAGTGGTCCTGAACACGGTTGTGGGAGCCTATCCCAGCTAGCACAAGGCACAAGGCAGGAACAAAATTTGGACTGGGTGCCAGTCCACTGCAGGGTGAACACACACACACACACACACACTAAGGACAATTTAGGTTTGCTAACCTGCTTGTCTTTGGACTGGAAACCAGAGCACCTGGAGGAAACCTATGCAGACACGAGGAGAACATGCAAACTCTATGCAGGGAGGACTCTTAACTCAAAACCTGACCTCCTTAATGTGAGGCAGTAGTCCTACCACTTTTTTTTTAAAATGCGTAGAAGTTAAACCATTTCTAAGTAAATGCTGAAACAATATGGAGTATTCCTTTCACTGCATAAACACTTTTGGAATGTTGAAATGAAAGAAAACATGCAGAAAATAGAAGAAGCAGTTTAAAGATAACATGAAAAAAGAAACAGCTGAATTGATTAAAAAAAAGAAATAGAATCTATTATGATGTACCATTAGAGATAATATGTTAATTAGGTTAAAGTATGAACGGAAATTAAGAGATGAAAGATCGATTTCATGTATGCAAGTAGGAAGATGATTAGGAAGATGTCATTTGTGGGAAAATAATTTCTTCTAGAACATATTACACTGAGAAGTTAGACTCACAAAATACCAGTTTTAAGCTGTGAAGCCTGTAATTCAGCCAATCTGCTACTCCTAATATTATCGT
This sequence comes from Erpetoichthys calabaricus, assembly GCF_900747795.2. NCBI lineage: Eukaryota > Metazoa > Chordata > Cladistia > Polypteriformes > Polypteridae > Erpetoichthys > Erpetoichthys calabaricus. The sequence goes on from NC_041402.2 coordinate 146,136,821, forward strand.
TTAAATGGCTCAGTTTGTAATTGTCTAGGTTTTTGTTTATTAAATGTGATGATTTCTCCTTGAATGAGACTGAACTCCATCTCTCACGCTCTCAACCCTTGTACACCAAAACAGTATGACCAGCTGACAAACAAAATTCAGCAGTTCAGTTATTTAGGTTGGATGTAATCTAAAAGGGCAAAACAACAATTTTTTTTTACACAATAATAATCTTGTATCCTGAAAAATTATACCACCCCATTATATCATGGTAAACAGCCCCACTATAGCCCATACACAGAACTGACCTAACCTACTCAACAAAATAATAAGAATATCTGTAGCCCAGGTGGATAGTATTGCTGTATTTTGCAAAGTAGTGTCATCATTCCACACTGAGAATTGCACGTATGTTTTGTCTAACAAGGTGCAAAACAATGGTTACCGCAAAATCCTGCCGGACTACGCCAATTGTTTTGTCTTGGTAGAGTAATATATATATTGCTCTACTTTCCCCTATTGTATTATTAATATGTAGCCTTAGAATGCCTAATCTCACAGACTTACCACTGTTTATAAGGTATTATTGTATATAACTTATCCCCACCTTCCCTTCTATATCTATAACCTCAGGCAATTAGATGTAGTAAAAAGACAAGCAGAAGTTAAGTTACAGTTTAAACAATGTATTATTGATAATATTCATAAATAATAACAAAATGCAAAGTATATTTGAATATTGGCAACCATACAACCTGATTAAATGGTGATATGTAGTTCAGGCGGCACACAGTCTTCTAGTTACTTAAATGTCTCTAGTTAAGGCATCATTGGTGCTCAGCTTTCAGCCACATATCTGTTCAAAATGACTGCTGAGCTGTTCTCTTCATCATCACAGGTTAGCAAGAGAGATGCTTCTTCATCATATGTTGGTTGGTAAGAGAGAGATACTGAGGTTAAACACATACATTTATAGATGTTCTGTCCAACCCCTACAGCCAATAGGGTGTCGTAGTACTTAAAGACTTCTGAACCAAGCCAATTCCAAACAGCCATACTTCAGACCAATGGGGGAAATAGAACATCTTAACACCTGCCCCCAAACCATATGTTAAAGTACACCTTAGCCCATTTGCGGGGGTAGAAATGACTTTAGCAAAGAAACACTTGCCAAACTGGTTTAAAACACACATCCCTCAAATCCTGTCGTAAAATTCAAACAGACCCATACCTAAGGGGCGGGGGGGTGGGGGGGGAGGTAAACACTAAATTTCATTGCTTTGCCCAAATTAGAAATAAAAGACATACAAAACATTTATCAAGTTATATGTAAAATCTCACATCACAACAACGTAGGACACAGATACAGTGTTGTGTAGTATTCTTCACAGAATGCGCAATCATAAAGTATTTTTTGTAAGGAATATGCAAGATTTCAATAGAACACATATGAATAACAACATTAAGAAAACTTTGTTAAAAGAAAACAGCACAGCATTCACCATCATATTAAATAAAAAAGTTAAGGTTTTTGGTTAAAGAGATTATACAATTAAAAGTATTTTAATATAATTTAAATATTAACTGTTATGCCTTGCACAAGAAAACGCTAATTGAGAAATGGAGAGGAAATGCTAACCAGAGCCAAACTCAAAACCAGAGATCTGACCTGTTGTTCACTGCTACCAAAACCCTAATCATTGCAATAAGAAGTAAAGCAAAGGAACTAGGAAATCTAAAACACAAGAACTAAACACAGACACACGAAAGACTGTTTTTGCGGATAATGACATGCCTGATACACCGCTATTTATATCGTTGTAGTAACCAACACTATCTTGTAAATATAGCAACTAGACATACTGCCCATATGAAAGCAAAACAAGGACAATTATTTCACTGCTAAATTGATTCAGCACTTCAGAAAACCCAAAATGGGAACAGCTATGAACAACAAGAAGTTGAAAGGAGTGTTCTGGATTTTTTTAAAACACACAGAATCATAACATTAACTAAGAACATTCAAAAATCAAAGATCTGAATATCACCTTTTGATGTGCAGTTTGATTTTTATTCTTTTGGGTTTTCCTAAATTGCAGTATATAAAACCTGTCATACTGTATAATTAATATTATTATGAGAAATTCATAGCAACAACTCAAACACTTAACAGCTACAAATGCTTTTGATTATATATGGAGGAGGTGGGGGTTTGGGTGTGGTCATATAATTGAAAATTACTGTAAATCTGCAGGGTCTATCCTTCAAAATAAGTTCCATTACTTAAATCACGTATAAAGATTACCATCCCTATTGGGAAAAATCATAATGTGAGAAAGTATGTTTTTCAACACAGGTTACCAGTCTTTTGAAACATTGGAAAATAAGTATAGTATTCAAGAGGACTGGAATAAATAAACTGACTTCTGACACTGAAAAGATTAAAAGCTTAAGCTAATAGATAGTGCTGGGAAAGATTTATTTATTTTACTCTACTGCCACCCACTTCTGTTAATTAGCCTTTGTTTTTTTAGTTTCTGAATTTTGGGTATTGCTAAATCTACATGGCTGTGGATCGTTTGATGTAATTTCCTCTATAAGATGTTTTGGAACTTTTCTTGCCACACATGTGAAATGAATTGTACCACCTACCTAAACCACATTGCTCCCACCTTACCCCTAGGAAGACAGCTGTGGGATGTCTCTCCCCTGAAGGCATTTGCCAGCTTTAGCTCATAGAGTATTAAGCTAAATAGACTGTAAACATGTTTACCAGCCTAGGGTCCTTGATTTAATAGTTTCCATATTCTTTAGATGTGAGCATACAGTTATTTTTACCTTTTAAATTTGATCCATGATTTAAATTCAGACACTAAATTCAGACGCTAACTGTTGCAGCACATTTTGATACACTGAACTTTACACCAGACGTTTTAATTTATTCTTATACAACTTCCAGTGCTGACATGAAATAAACACATCCTCATTCTCCCTTTAAAAAAACTGAGGATGGTGCATTGCTTAGCCATGTCCAGTCAATGTTTATGTGTAGTTAGCAATTTTTCTATGTATAAGTGTGATTTTCCTCACACACCCTGTCACTTAGCCAATGGCATTCTTATTAAAGCAATAGAAAATTGGCTCTGTATGTTTACATGAGTGGACAAAGTAAAGGATAGGCACTGTGTTTAGGGACATTTCAAGTTCTGCTGCCTGGAAATGGATCAAACTGGTTTGCTAATGAAGCGTTATGTTATAGGTTTATAAGGTCATAATTGTCATATGTATAGAGTGTATTGAAATTCTTACTTACACATGCTAATGAACATACATGTCATTCTTTCATTCATTACCCACAGCTCATGGCCATAGGTGAGAAAAGGGATGTAGATCGACCTGTAAACCGAGAATTTTGACTCTGGACTCAACTCCCACCCCCATGGACCAGTGCATAGATCTCATATTCCCTTCTTTCATCAGTCATAAACAAGATCTCAGAATACTTGAATCCCTCTACTAAGGGCAGTTTCTCTCCCCTCACCTGTGGTCAAATTTTTAAAATGCACATTTCACACCTGTCTTGGTGTATACACAACATTACATTCAAAATCCGAGATTTATAAAGAACTTGTGCATATTTACAACAAATCTGACCTATCCATATTCAACATTTTGGAGAAACTGCGAAATGACAACAACCTTGATCAAGTAGAGAAATGCAGCCAAAACAGCTAAATGATAAGTTACGAGTGTAATTCACATTGCCGAGCCATTATTATAATACGGGTTGATGTGACAAATATATTAAAGTGATGAATACGATGTATATACTCTATTTTAGTTCTCATTTAAAAGGGCCAATTCTGTGTATTTGCACTTTAAAAGGTTTTAGGTTTTTCATTAGTTTTCATAATCTATTTATTGTCACTACTCAGGGAACTAGCTAACAGTTCAGGATTATCTCAGTCAAGTTTCACTCTACATGTCCGGTGTGCTGGAAGCCTTTAACTGACTAGCAACACTCTACATTCATTTTTCATATCATGTGAGTGTACATACTGTATACACCTGTTCGGGGATTTTGAACCACGCTCCCTTCAATACACCTGTTGAATGTCCACTCTTTAGCCAACAAGATGGACGAACTGCTACTGTTAAACACAACAAACACAGACTTTTCCAGATCTGCCGCCCTGTGCTTCACCGAAACTGGGCTTGGTGAGCACATCCCCGATAGCGCATTATACCTGCCGAGCTTCCAACTTCTCCGTGCGGACCGGGTCACAGAGCTCTCAGGGAAAAAGAAAAGAAGGCGGAATCTGTTTCTACATAAACGAAGGTTGGTGTACAGATGTCACAGTGCTAATCAAAACATGCAGCCCTCACTTAGAGTCTATTTTCATTGACTGTAAACCGTTCTATTCACCGCGGGAGTTTTCCTTGTTTATTCTGGTCAGTGTTTACATCCCACCTCAGGCCTGTGTTAGTGAAGCATTACAACACCTATGGCTGACCAGATAACTAACATGAAGCACAAACACTCGGACTCCCTGCTCGTTGTTCTTGGTGATTTTAAAAGAGCAAACCTCAGGCAAGAACTGCCAAAATTCAGACAGCATATTAAGTGTACTACCAGGGACAAAAACATACTGAACCACTGCTACACCACATTAAAGGATGCCTATCGCTCTGTCCCTCGTGCTGCCCTGGGACTCTCTGACCACTGTTTGGTTCATCTTCTCCTGACTTACAGGCAGAACCTAAGATCTGCAAAACCTGTGGTCAAACCGGTGAAGAAATGGACCAACGAGGCAAAGCTGGAACTACAAGCCTGCTTTGACTGTAATGACTGGAGTGTTTTTGAGTCTGCAGCAACAGACCTGGACGAGCTTACTGACACTGTGACATCCTACATCAGTTTTTGTGAGGATATGTGTGTGCCCATGAAAATTTTTCACACATACAACAACAACAAACCCTGGTTTACAGCAAAACTCAGGCAGCTTCGTTAGGCTAAGGAGAAGGCCTATAGAAGTGGGGACAGAATCCTGTACAATCAGGCCAGAAACACATTGACAAAGGAGATCAGAGTAGCAAAGAGGTGCTACACTGAAAAGCTAGAAAATAGGTTTTCAGCCAATGACCCTGCATCAGTGTGGAGAGGTCTGAAAGACATCACCAACTACAGGAAACTTTCCCCCCATACTGAAGAGAACCATCAACTGGCCAACGAGCTGAATTTGTTCTACTGCAGGTTTGATAATCCCTCTTTCACACCTCTCACTCTCGAGGATCACAATACACTCCCAGCACCCACTACCATGCCCCTGCCCCTCCCCACTGACACCATACCTGCACTCAGGATCTGTGAAGGGGATGTGAGTCAGCTCTTCAGGAGACAGAAGATCAGGAAGGCACCAGGTCCAGATGGTGTGTCACCCTCCTGTCTCAAAGTCTGTGCTGATCAGCTGGCCCCCATATTTACACAGATTTTCAACAGATCCCTGGAGCTATGTGAAGTTCCCTCCTGCCTTAAGCGCTCCACAATTATCCCGGTTCCAAAGAAAACCTCCATCGCAGGGTTAAATAACTACAGGCCTGTTGCCCTGACGTCTGTGGTCATGAAATCCTTTGAAAGACTGGTGTTGACCTTCCTGAAGGACATTACAGGTCCCCTGCTTGACCCCCTACAGTTTGCTTACCGAGCAAACAGGTTAGTGGATGATGCAATCAACATGGGACTGCACTACATCCTGCATCATCTTGACTCTCCAGGGACATATGCTAGGATCCTGTTTGTGGAATTGAGCTCGGTGTTCAATACTATCATTCCAGAAGTCCTCCACACAAAACTCACTTGGCTCATTGTACAAGCTCCCATCTGCCAGTGGATCACAAACTTCCTGACAGATAGGAAGCAGCAAGTGAGACTGGGAAAAATCACATCCAGCACACGAACAGTCAGCACTGGCGCCGCCCAGGGATGTGTCCTCTTCCCTCTGCTCTTCTTCCTCTACCCAAATGACTGCACCTCAAGAGACCCGTCTGTTAAACTCCTGAAGTTTGCAAATGATATGACAGTCATTGGCCTCATCAAGGACAGTGACGAGTATGTATACAGACGAGAGGTCAAACAGCTGGCCCTCTGGTGCAATCAAAACAACCTGGAGCTGAACAAGCTTAAAACTGTAGAAATGATAGTGGACTTCAGGAGGAGCCCCCCAGTGTTGCCCCCTCTCACACTACTCAACAGCATTGTGTCTGCTGTGGAAAACTTTAGGTTTCTGGTATCCACAATTTCCCAGGACCTGAAGTGGGCATCAAACATAGACACTATTGTCAAAAAGGCCCAGCAGAGGTTGTACTTCCTGCGTCAGCTCAGGAAGTTCAACCTGCCTCAGGAGCTGCTCATCCAATTTTACTCCAGTAATCCAGTCTGTTCTCTGTTCATCTATCATAGTCTGGTTTGGTTCAGCCACAAAACTGGACAGGAACATACTTCAACGGACAGTCAGGATTGCAGAAAAAATCATTGGTGCTGATCTGCCCTCCATTCAGGACTTATATAGATCTCGAGTCAGGAAACGGGCAGAAAACATCACTGCAGATCCATCACACCCTGGTCACAACCTTTTTCAACTACTTCCCTCTGGTAGGTGCTACAGAGCACTGTATGCCAAAACTACCAGACATATGAACAATTTCTTCCCTCAGGCCATCACACTCATGAACACTTAAGTCAATCTCACAGCATCAGAGACAATACTAGGTAAAGCCGGAGTCCAATTCCTTGTATGTGTACATATACTTGGCCAATAAAGCTGATTCTGATTCTGATATAACATAGTGTGTTTTTGCCAACATAAAAGGCAATTTGCAACAGTTTCTAGTTTTCCTAACTTAATTGGAGCACTGTACTGCTCTCATTTTGTAATAAGGATGTCTAGCAAGAATTAATGAAACTGCTTTGTAGCTTCAGACGAAAGACGCTACAGTGCCACGCATGTTCTTGTACTCTCAGTTATGGAGCATTGCATATAACTCAATATGTTAGTAAGGAGCCTGCTTTACCATCCAATGAAGTTTTGTAGCATTGTGAATTCATATGTACAAGGGTGATTAGCGTACTGCCCATCTGGATGTTACAGGGTGGCAACTGGGCGGGTTCAAGACTCACTTATGTACACACATTTACAAGATGATTATGATTCAAAAAGAAAAACCGAGTAGAAATGTGTGTACACCAGGTTTTATAAATATGATTTTTTTCACATTTTTTGGCCTATGCATCTTTTCACTTGCAAATTCAGGTAAAGCTTTATAAATAACATCACTAAGGGGAGCAATCCACTCTTTTCTGTGAGAGAATCATGACCTTAGACTTGGAGGTGCTGTTTCTCATCTTTGCTGTTTCACACCCAGGAACGCTGACTCAAGTCCCAGAGCTTTGATTCCCGATCCCTGCGAGTCATCTATGACCCATCTTCTCCTGCTCAGGACTCCATCACTGGTTCATGGGCAGTGGACACCAGATTTAATTTCTCCATTTCAAGACAGCATCACTTTTCCTCAGCCTGAAATCGAGTAGTAAATACTGCTAATCTTCGCACGCTCACCCGTGCTCATCCTGCAACAAGCTCTTCTGCCTCTATCAAGGCTGCTCTCTTGAACGTGAGATCAGTGTCTAATAAAACTTTTATTCTGCAAGACTTTATTACCTCAATTAATCTGGATTTCTTCTTCATCACTGAGACTTGGATTTTAAATGGTGACTCTTCTTGTTTTACTGACATGACTCCACCAGGTTATTCATTTTTAAACTCTCCACGCCTGACTATTTTTAAAATTATGTTCTTGTGTCGGAGCATTACAAGGGGTCCGTTTAGCAGCTTTGAACTTCAACTTTTCGAAGTGTGCAGCTCCCCTTCTCTGCTGTTTGCCGTGGTTTATAGACCTCCTGTAATTAATGATACTTTCATCTCTGAATTCTCTGATCTCTTAGCTGATATCACCCTCTCTCATGATAAAGTTTTTATTGTTGGTGATTTCAACATTCACGTTTGTTGTCAATCGAAACCTTTGGTCAATGACTTTTTATCACTTTTGAACTCATTTGATTTTATACAGCATATTAATACGCCAACCCACTCTCTCGGTCACACCTTTGATCTCATTCTTTCTCGTGATATTTCAGTGAATAACATTGATTTATGTGATGTTTCTTTTACTGATCATTTTTCTATAATGATGGATCTGAATATTACTGTTGATGTCCCGACTAATAGTTGTCCCCCACGCTACTCGCGCTTTTTAAATTCTTCTATTATATCTGATTTTAAAACCATTTTCTCTTGTCTTTATGTGCATGACCAAAATAATGGTATCGATGATTCTTTTGTAAAATTTAATTCTTACTGTAAAACGATTGTAGACTCAATTGCTCCACCCAAGATATGCAATAATAAAGGTAGACCTGCTCCCTGGCTAAATGAAAATACACGATCACTGCGCCACGCCTGTCGAACTGCTGAATGGCGTTGGAAAAAAGATGGAACTGATTGTCTCTAAACAGATTTTTAGGACTTCTCTTTTCAATTTCCAGGCTGAAGTTAAGATAACGAAACAAAACTTCTTTGCCGATTTAGTATCCCATCATTCTAAGAATCCTAGGGTCTTCTTTAATTTAATTAATGGGAATGTGGCCATTCACCCCCAGTCTGCGATGGGATCAAATAGCATTGTTCATTCATGTGACCAGTTTCTATCATTCTTTGTCAGCAAAATCGATACTATCCGCCGATACTATCTATGACATTGTCTTAGAATCCTTTGATCAAGTCTCACTTTCACAGCTAAAAAGAACTATTGACACCCTTAAACCAGCTCCCAGTCCTCTGGATATTGTGCCACCACGTTTCTTAGTGGAAGCCTTTGATGTGTTGGGCCCACCCTTACTAGCCATCTTCAATGATTCTATTAGTTCGGGAGTTGTGCCCTCATTTTTTAAACATGCTGCAGTCCGTCCACGTCTAAAAAAGGCAGAATTAGATCCTGGAGTTTTAGCCAATTTTCGTCCAATTTCCCAACTGCCATTTCTGGCTAAAATTCTAGGAAGAATTATTTATAATCAATTGGTTGATCACCTTAACTCCAATAATTTATTTGAGATCTACCAATCTGGCTTTAGGCATTATCATAGTGTTGAAATGGCACTCCTGAAAGTGTTCAACGACATCTCTCTGATTACTGACTCAGGTGATGCGGCAGTCCTTCTCCTCCTTGACCTGTCCGCTGCCTTTGACACTATTGACCATGAGATATTGCTGTTGCGGCTTGAACATCTTGTTGGGCTTAAAGGGGCTGCTCTTAACTGGTTCAGGTCATATTTAACTGGTAGACACTTTTCAGTGACTTTTAATTCCTCTTCTTCATCTACTGCTCCTCTTAAATATGGTGTTCCTCAGGGATCCATTTTGGGTCCTATTTTATTCTCCATAAACCTTCACCCTATTGGAGCGATTTTTAGGAAATTTAACATTTCTTTTCACTGCTATGCTGGTGATACTCAGGTTTATATTCCTGTCTGCAACTCTATAACAAATCAACTCTACAACTGTCTGTCTGAACTAAGATCCTGGATGGCTAATAATTTTCTTGATCTAAATCAAAATAAAATGGAGGTGCTTATAGTGGGTCCATCAGCTAAAGCCCAAATTGGTCTTGTACGTCTCAACTCTTTCTTTGTCTTTTCCAAACCTCAAGTCCGCAATCTTGGTGTTACCTTTGATAGTAACCTCTTATTTGAGAAACAAGTAAATTCTGTAGTCAAGAGTTGCTTTTTCCAACTTTGTCTATTAAGTAAGATAAAACTTTTTTATCTTCTAGGGATCTTGAGATAGCTACTCATGCGTTTATTTTTTCTCGCCTCGATTACTGCAACTCGCTGTATTCTGGGATTAACAAATCCCTGATACACAGGTTACAGTTGGTCCAAAATGCTGCCACTCGCTTTCTGATTGGGGCAAGAAAGTATGACTCTGTTTCTCCTATTTTAGCTTCTTTACACTGGCTGCCTGTCAGTTTTCGAATTGATTTTAAAATCTTGTTGCTAGTTTTTAAATCTTTACATGGGCTTGCTCCTGCCTATTTATCTGAACTGTGTGTTTCACATCAGCCATCTAGAGTGCTTAGATCTTCTGGTCAGCTGTCTCTGGTCGTCCCTCGTACCAAGTGTAACACCAAGGGGGACAGGGCCTTTGCAGCTGCTGCACCTCGCCTGTGGAACTCTTTACCTCATCATATAAATGAGTCGTCTACAATTGAACTGTTCAAAACAAGATTAAAGACTCATTTCTATTCACTTGCATTCTGTAACCTTCAGTAATACTGATGGTTTCCTCTTTGTGATTATATAACATTACTTCTATTTATTATGTATATAACATTACTTCTATTTATTATGTATTTTATTTTATGTTCATATATTTTATTTCTATTTATGTTTTATGTTAATTGTTTTGTTTTTCTTTTATTCTATTATTGTAAAGCACTTTGGCCATAGCATTACTATGTTGTTTTAAATGTGCTATATAAATAAATTGACATTGACATTGACAAACCTCCAGACAAGCTAGCTCTGAGCTTCCAAAAGGTGCATAAGTGCCACTACCATAGCCAGGGCAGGTAGAGCAACCTTCTCTCAAAACTTCTATGAGGTCTACCTGATGTGTTGACTTTATTCAATATCTATCAGTATTTTCAATAATTTTCATTTGATTGCTGCACTCTGTTGAGACAAAAGAGACAAACTACTGTCAGCACATAAAGCACTTCTTACACTAAGCACTACACTAAGCACTAACATACACTAAGTTAACTTACGGGACATAAGAAAAAATACTAAAACTGGAGAAAATCATTCAGGCCATCAGGTTTGTTTGGATACATAATAGTTAATTTGTCCCAAAATTTCATACAGACATTTTTGTAAAAACTGTCAAGGTCTCCACTTCAATGTTATAATTCAGTGGTTTGTTTTAAATCCATGCAATTCCTTGTTTCTTAATCTGATGAGGACCTTATAAACTATCCAAGGGGTGAAAGAAAAAAGACAGGATCTCAATGTAGATGCGCTAAACCTGTTTGATATTATAGGGTAGTCCTACAGCATGTGTAGGATAGAGTGGCTTCACCCACTTGGCTTTGCTTTGGCACAGAAGTATTGTATTTAAGCCATAGATGAAAGCTCCTTCTTTAGCCGTCATTTATCTTCAGCTGAGGTGTAAGTTGTCCTTATTGGGCATCTCTTTGAAATGCAGTTTCTGGGTGTCACCAGGGAAATTACATTTTTAGATGTCTGAATATGGCACTGCTTACCCTACATGGTCAGTGAACAAAGAGACATAACTCAGCCATTGCCAAACTTGATGGAAAAATCAACAAAAAGGTTGGTCCAAACAATACCAAATTATCTACACCTTTCTTTATGAGCAGTCAGTAGTTTTCTGCTCTATGCCCCCATAGCGCCTGGCCTTAACTTTTGCTCTGTAGCAAGTTCCCTGTTGCCTAGGGTGTGTCCACAAGAAAGAGTGAGTAACCATTCTCTTTCAAGTTGTAATGTAGCACTTTAAAACCAGAGGGCCATCAGTAAGGGAATTAATCAAAGACATATGTCATTTTTATGCTAGCAAAAGAGGACTGCTGTGAACAAAACCTCAAAGATAATAAGCTGTAGGTTACAGCCACAAGGCATGAGAGGCCAAAACAGAGAAAGACTTACCGCTCTGAATATCATTCCACGTGTGCCAGAGAAACTGTCCAGGAATCCTGAAAGAACTGGAACAAAGCACCACTCCAGCCAAAGCCAACAGGAACCAAACCATCAGTACACCTACTTTGATTCTGAGAATTATTGCCTGAAACCTTGTGGTTAGGGTAAAGCCAACGAATGTATTAACATATATGCTTCTGGTTATTGGTATTATCTTAGCTGAAAATTAATAATCTGTATTCAGGATAAGTCTTTAGCTGTCATAGGTTTCTAGCAAGCGTAGGTGAGCCATGAAAAAAAAAAAGTGTAGGCACTCAAAAAAACTTATAAAGATAAAGATTGATCTAACTGGCTGTAAACCAGAACTCTTACAACAACATTTAAAAGATAATTCTGAACAAGTAATGTTTTATGTGGTAATTCTTTAAATAAGAATTCAAGGAATAGAATTCACTGTTTTCTTTCAGTAGAAGAAGAAAAGAACAAACCAAGGTTTATGTTTTGTGTTGTTTGTTGTTGTTTCTATGTGTATTTGTGTTATTTGTGGAAAAATAGTCTATAGCTACTGTACATCTGAAGCACAAAAAGAGAAAGTGAAAGTTGGTTTGTGTATAATTTTGCCAATGTATGATCTTTTCTTATAAATTGAACAAATCTCTTAACCTATAGTTTTGGCATCCTGGCTTGAGAGTGAAACAGAGATCTCATTCTGTTTTGGGATGAAACCCAAAAACAGGGATTACTTGAAAACTATTTATTCTAACTCATATGCCTGCATTTTCAGGCAGGAATGGTAACTGTTCTTCCTGTTGTACTACATTAAATGCAAAAATAGAATGTAGCATATTGTCATGAACAAGCACTATGGGAATGTTTTGAGGTCTCTACTCAGGTAATTACCTGGGGTCTCATGTATAACGTCATGTGTTGAATTCACATTAAAACAATGCGTACGGACAAAAGAGGAAATGTGTGTATGCGTAAAAAAATTCAGATGCCCGAAACTGTGCACAAGTCAACTTCAACGCACTTGCACTCCATAAATCCTGGTCAGCGTGAAATGTAACACACATGCACGTGCCTGCCGCCCCACCCTGACTACACCCAGAATTTTTCATATTTGAATATGCAAATCATTGTAAATAGCACTTTCAGTTGAGTGTTTTGTTTAAAAAGCATGTATAAAAAAGAAGAATTTCACCAAATGTACTTTTTGTTGGCTTAGGCAGTGGTATGAATAACAAAAGTAACCTGATGGAATGACACTCAAAAGTTCAAGTTGAGAAAGTAATACAGTGCCCGAAATAAAAAAGAAGTGGTCAGATTTCAAAGTCGACATGAAAAGAAGAGTCATAGCCCACTGTCTAAGTGTCATATGGAAGCATATTAGGGCACAGAGAAAAGAAAAAAAGATAAGGACACAGTGAAGGAAAAGAAGGTTGAAATGTCAACTTTAATCTCGAAATTTCCACTTTAGTCTCATAGTTTATTTTGTCATTAAAGTAGAATGTCATAAACTTAATTTTAAAATCAATGTTTAATTTACTGGAGTTTCTCTGATCCCATCGTAACTAAAGTAATATGTTAAATGTGTGTGAATCACTACGAGCTTCTTAAATGGGCTTTGTCTTTCACAGACAGTGGCGTGCAGGCACTGATTGCCACACAGAATACATTACATTCATGATATTACAACTCTCTGAACATTTTAGAATATTAAGATGTATACTTGATAACATTTTCATGATGAAATGCATTAAAGCATGTATTAAACATGGAGGCACTGTGGCGCAGTGGAAGCGATGAGTTGGCTTCACATCCAGGGATTGTTCTTGCCACCAACAAGATGATTGCTGGACGCCCGTGACCCTTGATTAAATAATTTATTGCAACAGTACTGTGTCTGTCAATTGTACCAACCCACAATTCCTGTCCTTCCATTTTCTTTCTCCACATAACCAATCGCCACAATATAAGATCTGTAATAAATGTAAAACTAGCTGTAAGTTTAGAACACAGAATCTTCAAAACTTTTAAGGAGCATTGAAAAATCTTTGTAATACATGTTTAATTATTCCATCCATCTACCTATCCAGGAATGCACCAGTCCCAACAAGCATACAGCGTCGGGCAGGAACAATCCATGGATGGGACACTAGCTCATCGCTACCGCTGTGCCACCGTGGCCCCATGTTTAATTATTAACAGTATACATTAATTAAATGAAGTTAACAATTTATCTGTAAAATGTAATATACATACTTTAATGCATTTCATCATAAAATGCATAGTATACACCCTAGTATTCTAATAGCACACAGCGAAAAGAGTATAGCTCTTGGAAATCTAAATCGATTTACAAGCCAGTCATCATCATCTGTAAATACACAGTCTCTTCTATTGAATTGAATCAAATTCCTTTATTGTCATTGTATGGTACAATGTACAATATGCAGATCCTTCATAAACATATTTTCCTATAAAATGATATAATAACAATACCCTAAGTTCTTGTCTATAAGCCGGACTCATGTATTAGCCGGAGACCAAAAATCATACGAATTTTTAAAATAAAATCGTATCATAGATAAGCCGGACTCATGGATAAGCCGAACGTACTATAACCTATAACTAATAGAAGGGAGGGAGGTCAGTGGTCTCACTCGCGCCCATTTAATTTCTTTAAGGGGGGAGAGAGTGTGAGATATTGCCGTCTCTCTCACTCCCCGCATGGCGCGGTTGGAGCGGCCGGAGCGCGTTCTTTCTGCTCTGGGCGTCGCCGAGTCAACACGAGCGCGTAGCGGTCATTTAAATTGTGATTTTATATGTAAGCATATTTAAATATATATCGCGGATTTCTGCGGACAATGGGTCTTTTAATTTCTGGTACATGCTTCCTCAGTTGGTTTGCCCAGTTGATTTCATACAAGGGACGCTATTGGCAGATGGCTGAGAAGCTACCCGGCTTACTTTTCTGTCTCTCTTGCGCTGACTATCTGTGATCCTGACGTATGGGGATTGAGCAGGGGGGCTGTTTGCACACCTAGACGATACGGACGCTCGTCTAAAAATGCTGAAAGATTATCTTCACGTTGCTATCTTTTGTAAAGCTGATTCCTGAAAAGACATGCTGCACAGTGCTTCGCATACTTAAAAGCTCGAAGGGCACGTATTGATTTTTGACTGAAAAACAAACTCTCCCTCTCTCTCTCTTTGTCTGCTCCTGACGGAGGGGGTGTGAGCTGCCGCCTTCAACAGCTTTGTGCCGCGGTGCTTCGCATACTTAAAAGCCAAACAGACATATTGATTTGTTTGCTTCACTCCTTTGAAGAGGAAGATATGTTTGCATTCTTTTAATTGTGAGACGGAACTGTCATCTCTGTCTTGTCATGGAGCACAGTTTAAACTTTTGAAAAAGAGACAAATGTTTGTTTGCAGTGTTTGAATAACGTTCCTGTCTCTCTACAACCTCCTGTGTTTCTGCGCAAATCTGTGACCCAAGCATGACAATATAAAAATAACCATATAAACATATGGTTTCTACTTCGCGGATATTCTTATTTCGCGGGTGGCTCTGGAACGCAACCCCCGCGATGGATGTATAAGCCGGACTTATGTATAAGCCGATATTCTATTTTTTCATTTTCACAACTTTTTTCCTTAGATAAGCCGCGGCTTATTGACAAGAACTTAGGGTAATAATAAAACAAGAAAAAGCAATTAAAAATATATAGTATGAAACCATAAGTACAATATACATGTACATATAGTGCAGATAGTGCAAATGGTTCATAAAGTGGCTCAAGTTTGGGAATATTACAGTTGCAGTGCAAGTTTACAGTGAGGTCATTTTAATTATAAGTACAAATAGTTCTACTATGGGCATTTGATAGACTGACTGAGTGCGTTTATAGCTCTTGGGATGAAACTATTTCTGAGCCTCAAGGCCCATGCAGGAAAAGCTCTGAAGTGTTTGCCGGATGGGACAAGTTCAAATAAACTGTGCACATGGAATTGGAGTGGAATTCATGCAGATGCAGGTGGCTTTCCTGAGGCAGCATTTGCTATAAATGTACTTCAAGGTTTTCTGATTAGCTGCTGTACAACTGTGATTCCACACACAGATACAATGGGTTAAAATACTCTGAGTGGTGCACTGAGAGTAAAAATGCTAAAGCAGCTATGGTATTTGGTTTAGTTTGTTCATTCCATGCAATTATATTCTTACAGATGTTGTAAATGATATGCAATTAATTTCAATATATTTGATTAATACCACATCATTAATGTGAATCTGAAAAAATCTGCTTTGATGCTAGGTGCCACCAGTACGCAAAGCAATATTGGATGGCTGTGATCTTCGGGCCATCAGGCATCACTGCATTAAAATCAGAGACAATTCTGTAGTAGAAATCATTGCAATGGCTCAGGAACACTTCAGAAACAAATTGTCTGGGAATACAGTTTTGTTGCTGCATTCACAAATGCAAGTTAAAACTCTACCATGCAAAGAAGAAACCATATAAAAATATGATCCATAAACATTGCTGACATCTCTGGGCCCAAGCTCATGTAAGATGGCCTGATGCGAAATGAAAACTCAAATTCTTTTTGGAAATCATGGACACTGTGTCCTCCAGGCTAAAGAGGAGAGGGGCTCTCTGGCTTGTTCTCAAAGTACTTTTAAAAAGCAAATATCCATGATGATATGGGGTGCATTAGTGCACATGGCATGAGTAGCTTGCACATCTATAAAAGGCACCATTAATGCTGCAATCCAAACAACCACTTTTTCAGGGAAGGCCTTGAAAGAGCATGGATCTTCTCGGAGGAAAACAGTGCACAGGAAAGATTTTCATTGAGAACCAGTGATGATAGGCCGCAGATGACACAAGACATTCACGATTCCATCTGGGAATTTTTCTTTTCTTTATTTATTCACCAAACCCCTTACTTCCTTTACCATCTGTGAAAAGCACAGATGGTATCACCTGCTTCTGTAGGTACATAGTTGGGGTCATCCCTTCTGACTTGACAACATTTTGATATGGCATCTGCTCAGCTCAAGACCAAAGAGCGCTACAGAAGGTAGTGAAGTTGGCACAGAATACTACTTGCACACAGCTACCTATATCACATTCTGCCTGAAAAAGACAAACTGTGCTATTAAAGGCCTTAGCCATCCTGCAATATTAGTGTTTTTTCCCACTTTCCATTCTGGCAAACTGTTCAAGACTTAAACCACCAGATTAAAAGGCAGTTTTTATCCTTAGACTAGAAAAGTACGCAACATCTACTAGTAGTATACCTGATGTTGGCTCTTACATGTATTGTCTTTTTATTCTTATATGTCAGTCTCAGCATTTATTCAAACATGAGCTGCTACTTCAGTACACACAAACACAGTAAACAAGCAGTGATGTTGTCAGTCATCCTGTATTAGCTATCTTCTTCAGATTAGGAACAGATAGCCTCCCTCATCAGATAGGTTCAGTGGCTGTTGAGCATTAACTGGAGCCCACTCGTTCTGGGGGAGAGAAGACAGAAAAAAGAGGACCAAGGCCACATTAGTGGCTGGTTTTAAATGTTCCCCGCATCAGCCATCAGTTGACAGATGTGTGAGCTGATGAACTTGCAGTTGCACAGGCGGCGGACAACCAACCCCAGCCAGCGTTATCACAGCTTCACTGCAACAGCACAAAACACAGCTGGGAGGTCGCCAGGGGGGTCCCAAAAATCTCACAATGTATTGTCTTTTCTATTATACAATTGTCACTAGTCTGTGGGAGGCATACAACTAAGATTTTGAGTGTATTTAGGCACAATGTTTGATACAATTAACCATTCTATTTTACTACACAGCCTGGAAAAATACATTGGGCTTACAAGCACTGTGTTTGCCAGGTTTAGTTCTTATCTATCAAAATGATTCCAGTATGTACAGAAATGTGCTGACAGTACCCATCAGTATTTGCAGAAGTTAAATATGGTGTCCTGCAGGGCTCAGCACTGGGACTTTTATTGTTTTCAGTTTACTTGCTTCCAACGGGAACCATCATTAAAAAACCTAACAGTAATTTTCATTGATATACAGATGGCACCCAAGGATAACTTTCTTTTAGACCAAATGATGTTTCCCAGATGCTGTCCTTAATGTGTTGCATCAGTGAGTTAAATGAGTACAGAAATATTTATATTACAATATTTATACACTGTTACTAACTCTTCTCTATTCTGCTTCTCTTCTTGGTATCTGAATGTGGCATTTGGTGCCACTGCTCTACTACCAAGCTGCTCTCCTGTGTATGGAAAAGTCACCTAAGATAAAGGTGCATTGAAATCATTGGATGGACAGATTCTTTCATCAGACTAATTGACCAGAATAGATTATACTATAGAATGTCTACGAGGTGATAGACGGGCAGCTGGCTGAGATATCTAGGACTGTGACTGTGTCTGACTCTGCCTTTGACTTTCCCTTTTACAATTTTAAATCACATCCTTTGTCAACTGGCATTAGTTCATCAGTTAATTAACAGACAGATATTGTGGGTTTCCATTCAGTTTCTACTTTGTTTTGTGTGTGTTTTAACAACTTTGTATCTTTATATGTATTTAAGTATTTAGTAATTTGAGAATTTGTTCACAGCGCTCTGCACCTGCACTCGGTGAAGAGTGCTATATGAAAATAAGTTGTATTTTATTGTATAATAACGCTTGGACAACTGGAATAGAAATGGTTGCACAAAACATGAACACTTATCTAGAGTCTCACTAAAATAGTCTGCTAACTCCTGACAGCTTTTTGATTTTTTTAGGTCTTTTAAAAAGGCCAATCCCAAAACACCAAGTAGTAGTATGGAGTTGTTTGGATATAGACACTATTTGAAGGTTCAATAAACTCTGTCGAAAAGGGTCAATTGCAGCTGCATGGTCCACAGACAAGGTGATCTCTTGGACTTCTAGGAGCTTGTTCTACTTGTAAAGACTTGTTAAGGAACAATACAATACACAGTACAATTTATTTTTACATAGTCCAAAATCACACAAGAAATGCCGCAATGGGCTTTAACAGGCCCTAGCTTTTGACAGCCCCACAGTATTGACACTCTAAGAAGACAAGGAAAAACTCCCAAAAGAAAACCCATGTAGGGAAAAAAATTGAAGATACCTTGGTAAATGCAGTTCAGAGACCACTTTCCAAGTAGGTTGGGCGTGCAGTGGGTGTGAAAAAAAAGGGGATAAATACAATACAATACACAGAACAGAACACAAGTAATCCTCAATACAATATAATAGAAATGCATTAGAAATATTACAAGTACAGAGCAGAATTCAACAGCCGATGATATCACATAATATGATTTGAATTTGTCCAGAGTCCTGGAGACCTTGGCAATCAAGCTGCCTCCCCCTATTGGCCATTCCATAACTGAGTCAGTGCTGGGCCAGCCAATCCGATGAAAGAACCCCTCTACCCAATGATTCCTGCGATCCTCCATCAGAGATGACTTTACCTTAGGCAGTCAGAACAACTAGGCAGGTTGGAAGTGTCACCAAGTGAGAGGTAGAGTCTTTAGAATTAAAAGAGCAGGGTAAACTTATGGTTGGTCAGCTTGGATATTGTACATTATCCTTTGTCAACATGGACCGTCTTATTTTCTGGTCCACTACATTTCATATAAAGCTTCTGATGCATATATGCCCTTTGCCACCCAGTTAACTTTGTCAATTGGAAAACCTATTTGAAGTAATGCCTTCTGACATATTCAAATTGTCTTTTAGATTTGTGTTTTTCTACAGTTCATATAGTGCAGATTAACCTTTTCTGGCGTTTATTTGCTTTTTGTTTTTGCAAGAATTTTGCTATAGGATTTCCATATGTTTTTAACAACCACTAAGCCTGATTTGGGTGAAACTTAAAACGTCTGAGTCACCCACAGACCTCCTACATTTACTATGACTCTTATTATGTTTTATTATGTAACCACAGGCCTCTCATCATTTCTCACTAAGGATAAAGAAGTGCTTACATAAATTCTGAGAACAAAACAAAAAAAGCAACATATTGGTATAATTCAGAAATTTGAAAAAGGACTGTAGCTATAAACAAGCATTACAAGCAGACAACTTATAATTTTGAAATAAATATTCAATTTAGGATGTTGAATGTGCAAAATGGAAAGACTACACAAACTCATGTCAAAAGTATGACACTTAAGTATACAAGACATACTGTAGTATCACATTCTCAAGTACACTTAACAGAGCTGCTGAGGATCAAAACCAATTCCACTTACATCAGTTGCACGTCTAAGAACGTTCACGGACAAGACACCAGTCCATTGCAAGGCCCACTCACTCATATGCACACACTGACACTGAGCAGTTTTAAAATACACAATTGACCTAACATGGGAGATTATACAAACAGCATACAAATTAGGATCTTATGTTGAGATGGGAACCAAGAATAATGGATCCATTAGAAGCTGCAGTAACTACTGTGTCACAATACTGCCCTATATCTATTTTTGAACACAATTTCCAAATAAAAAAAGATTGTGATCTTGGAAATTTCGATTCTTCCAAAACTTTCTTGTACATGGAAATTTTATTGGGAAACATTTTTTCTTTATAATTTAGAGGAGATGTTTGCCTTTTGAGTGGCATGAAGAGATAAACAGCTCTATTGCCCTAATCAGTGGTTCTTAAGTTCATTCTTGGGGTCCCACTGTGGCTTCAGGTTTTCATCCCATCAACTTCTTCTTTATTGGACTCCAACCTTAAATAACAAGGCTGCTATTTTCCTCTTTGTTTATGTTGGTGTCAATTTACAAATTACTAAATTGTGTTTGCTTATTTTTTTTATTGGAATGTAGCAAGTATGAATGTAAAGTATGTATTATTATTGGGTATTTTTTAATCTTGGTCTTTAAGATTTTTATCATCAACATGATTTTCATTCTACTTTGAATATTCTGGTTATTTCATCTGTTTTTTATTAATGAGAATGCTACTGTCATTTGTCCTGGTGTCTGGTCCATGTGTCCTTAATTATCATTATTAGTATAAAATTAAGAAAGCAATCTCCAGAGATAAAGTAACGTGATAATAGGAAATTTTAATTTTTAAAGCTATAGAAAAATATAAATATTTGTAAATGTCCTATAAATGCAGATATCATGCTACTGAACCTTTCTGGATGTGGAGAAAATGACCAGCTAATTAAACAATGAGATCAATTAGAGACAAAACGACTCACCGATTGTGAAACTGGTTGGAGCAAAAACCTGCAGCCACAGAACTGAACTTGAGAAACTCTACAAATCAGTCGAAGGATATGAATTAGGATGAAATGTTTTCAAGTAATTGCAGTTGTCAGCAGAGATGAGCGAACCCTGGTAAATCTGCTTCGCTTTGTGTTTGGCAAAGTTTCTGAACTCAAAGCAAAGTGGAATCAATAGAGGGGTTAAGTTCATAAGGGGTTAAATACTGCTGCTGCCACCCAGTGGAGTCAGTTTAGCCTTAACTGAAGACAATAGAATTAACCAAACTAACAAACCCAAAACCCTAACCAAAAATCAATACTGAGGCCACATTCCAAACTTTGTAAACCAATATTTTCTTTGCACTCTAACTACCACCACAAACATTTTTTGTGAAGTGTTCCTTGGACAGCAAGGTTTGACAGTTATTTTGGTTGTCATATGGTAGGCAACAGGGATGGCAAATTCACTGCCAAAAATGAAAGCAACCATAAGAAAACTAAATAGTGGCATGTAACGCATCAAAATATTTTAAGTGCTTAAAAACAACCACATATTATGAAACAAATTAAAGAAACTGATTCCAAAATAACCATACATAACTAAAAATTAGTGATGAGTGAAACCTCACTGAATTAGCTTTGCCTCGAGTTTGGTCAAACTGTGGAAATATTCAGAAGCTCACTGAAAACAGCAAAATACTTTGAAGTCAATAGGAAAGGATAAACCAAACTTGTTTTGAGTGGATTATAATGGTGTAATGGCCTAGGGAAAAACCTGCCAAATAGGTTTGACTGATTATTGTGGGTAAAAATGTGAGCTGATTTGTGAGGCAGCAGTGCTAACAACTGTACCACAGTGTCTTTCTGCGATAAAATAAATACCAGAACAGTTACATTTATTGTATGCAGTAAGTGTGAATTTACTGCGGCATTGTTGGACTGAAAGACACAAAGACGCAGTTTTTTTTTTTTTTTTTAATTCCTAGTGTGATACATACTGTATATATTGCAGCAGCCATCAAGGGTCCTTCCCAGAAAAGTATGTCACAATACTCAAGTTTTTATTTAACATACAAAGGAGGTTAAACAAAGAATACATAGATAAAGTAAAGAACATTATGTTTCTGCAATTACGATTGCTGAGGCTGCATATCCTGTTATGAAAATAAAGTCTGAAAAGGAAGGAGTGTCACAAAAGAAGACATTATAATCCTTTCTTACCCATTTAATGAAATTTAAAAGATAAATGATTTAAATTTTTACAGAATAAGATGGAGTTGTTAGCTATTGATGTCATGCTGTTGTATGGGGGGCATTTTCTATGTTATGCTTTTTTCATTTGCTTTCTTTGACTACATTCATTACTGCCTTTTACAGTATACTGTCACCTGATCCATATTGAAGGAGTTAATAATTTGTTCATTATGAATTTTTATTAATATTAATAAAAATAGGAAAAATGTGGGTTAGGAAACTTTTTCTGTGTTGCAAAAATTAACTCTCCACATTGATTACTTATATTGACAGATATCGAGAGTGTAGTATGAAAAGGGGTTAACCAAAGAAAATACTTAAAATATGTTAAGCAATTTTTTTCATTAATAGTCTTAGAGGGATGAATTTATGGTCTGGAACTCTTTCTTAATTTCTATACATTATTTATTAAGTCAGAATAATAAGGTGAAAAAGGTCACATTACATACATATTGAAAAATCATACTTCAGGGCATTCTAGTTTAAACATTTGGCAACACTTCTAGTCATGTGTGCGCATCTGTGTTCACTTTTAAGTGCACTGTGGTTGGTAGATAAGATGACTGCCTCTCTGCAAGAATGCACATTGGAAGAACAGCGAGCTGTCGTCAGACTTTTAAAGACCGAATGCTGGGAACATACATGTTTACAGGAAAAAAACATTTTTTTAGTATGAGAAGTGATGTACAAATTAAAGAGTATTCTATAAACTGATTTAAAGGCTCTTACTAAAGGTAAGCATTTGCTTTCTTGTGCAAATGCACAGAAAGGTTTGTTGCTTGCAATACTACTGATCCCATTTATCTCCTTATTTCTCACAGAATCAGTGCAATATTTATGTTCACCTTTTATCCCACTCTTCTTGATCATTTCAATATCACTAATTATTCTCATTGGCTCTGTTTTTTTCCTTAATGCCACCTATTTGGCACTACTGTCACCAACCATTCAGAGAAATTCAACTTTGCTTTATGCTTCACAATCCTCATATCTTGCACTTCGCTCTTTGGCTTCTTCCTGTCAACTACAGGATATACTATCCAAGCATACAACTCAACTCACCCAAACTTCACATATCTATGTACATCATTCAGAATATCCTTAGTGCCACAGAAACAAACTACCCCTGATACACTCATAACTCTTAAAGCTCATAGCTCAACTGCTTGGTTTCAGCATTAATAGAGAGTTTAAACCTTGAAAGTTCTGGAGTTATTATTGAAACAGTTGCAGTTGCTTTTGTTAACAACTGGCAAAGAGCAAGAAAAACAACTTTCTTGCTTAGAACTAAAGACCTGGGCCTCATGTATAAAACCTTTGCTTAGATATAAAACCTTGCTAAAAAAAATATTTTTGCTTGAAAGAGAAAAACAACACACACACACACACGTACAAAATGAATTTAGTAAACCATACGTATGCCGTAACCCCACACTAAATCTATGTGCGTGTGCACATGCTTTTAGCCATTTGACAGTATGGTCTGTCAGTAAACATATATGGCAGAAAGATGCCTCTTTGAATATTTATCTATCATCTATCATCAAGATAGAGAAGCTTTTATCTGTGGCACCTCTGCACGAGAACCACCTTTTTCCACCCTCTCAAAAATACGCAGTTTTTAATGCCTGGAAAACATTCAAGATTAAATCACTTAGAGATCTGTATATAGACAACATCTTTGCATCCTATGAACAATTACACTCCAAATTTTACTTTCCAGCAACACATTTCTTTCACTACCTTCAAATTAGAAACTTTGTTAAAGAGAACCTGCCCAATTTTCCTCACCTCCCACCTACCTCTATTCCAGAAAAAATATTGATCAGTCTCGAGGATTCAGACAGCATTTCTGTAATATATAAAACTATTTCACAGTCCCTCCCTTCCAAAGATCCAAAAGAACAGTGGGAAAAGGTTCTCTTATTCAACATTTCAGAAAAGGAGTTGAAAGTAGCAATGCACAGAATTCCCTTGAGCTCCATATAAGCAAAGCATAGAATTATTCAACTCAAAATTATTTATCGAACGCATCTCTCTCATTTAAAATTGCCCAAAATGTTTCCAGGGCAAGATCCAACCTGTGAACGCTGCAATCAAGTTCCAGCCTCACTAAGCCACATGTTTTGGGTGTGTATCAAATTAACAATATTTGACAAAAATCTTTAAATGCCTTTCAGACAGCCTTGGTGTCACAATCCCTCCTAACCCATTAACAGCTGTGTTTGGTCTACTTCCAGATGGGCTTAAAGTGGAGAAGAACAAACAAACTGTAATTGCCTTTACTTCACTATTGACACGTAGACTTATCTTGCTCAATTGGAAGAATCCTAGCCTACCTCTTTTTAAGTCAGTGGGTAACTGATGTTATATACTATTTGGAACTGGAAAAAATCTAATTCACACTTAGAGACTCTGTACAAACCTTTTTCAAAACCTGGCAGAATCTAATCAATAACATTTTAGAATAAGCATTTAAATAGAGGAAGCAGGTTCTCTACCCTCTGTTACTCCATTTATTTATTTATTATTTATTTATTTCTTTACTAGCATAAAGTTTTACACTGCCAACCTAGCTCTCTTTCTTAAGGGTGGGGGTTGATTTGTTTAGAACCTTTTTTTTTTGTAAAACTTGAGTTATGTGTATGGAATGTTATTTGATTTTAATAAAATCAATAAAATTAAAAAAAATTAATATTCACAATCTAATCACCATATAAAATAAAAAAAAGTGGGAACAACTGAGTGGAAAGAACAATAGCCTTGTGTCATCATGCAGTGCCAGACCACCACCAGTACACAGCATGAATTGATGCAGGCTATATGTGCAGAACTGTGAGATATTAAGAACATTTTAATTGAACTTGTAAAAAAATTAATTTGCCAAGTAAAAGTCAATGTTGCAATACTAGTCTCTTCATATTCAACATACAACATCCAGGTGACTTTGAAATTCCATTGCATTTATGTTTCTGCGTTATGTTGTGTAGTACTGCACAAGCCATCACAATATGGCAAACCTCTGTGGAGCTGTACATCTACCTTTTATTGAGCCAATGATCCATTTGATCGCCGATCATGTGCAGGAGTACTTTACCTCTCTCATGGTGTGCCCACTATCACCAGAAAGAAAGATTCTACAAGATGTCTGTAATGTACTAAACTTAACTAAAAGTAATTGTGGATTGAACGGCACAAGAACATTAGACAGACACATTTAGGCAGCACATATTAGTTTTATATCAATTGTGTGAAAGTGCTTTCTCTTTGTAAAAGCAAATTAATTCTGTGATGTTTTCTTTATCATGTATGCAGTCAATTGTGCTGATTACAATAGGAAAATCAGGAATCACTACAAATTGCCTTTTGATCTTGGCTTGCTCACCATGATGGTAAGGATATTGCATGTATCTGGTTAGTACCTTAAGTGTATGATCCCATGCAAATGGTATGACACGGCTCAGGGTGAGTGCAAGATTTCTGACTAGTCAGCCAGTTCACGCTGAAAAGTGCCTGTCGATAAATACTCTACACTTATTAAAATCTACATTTAGACAGGGATTGCTTGATTTCTGCATGATGGTCTCTGTAATTTGGGCTCCATTTCAGCAGACAACAGCTTTAGGAAGTCTAAATTATTTTATAAGGTGACAGTCACCATCATCAGCCAAAAAATCCCTAAACATTTGTTTTGGCCACTCATTCTTGATATCCTCTAAAAAAGCTAATGCTACCATTACCACTTATGTTATACAAGACACAGCACACTATGTTTATAGACAAATAGTAATTGACATTAAGCATATGCATTAGGCGTTATTACCAACACTGAAGACAGCTGCAGGTTAGGTGCATTGGCGATTCTAAATTGTCCCTAGTGTGTGCTTGGTGTGTGTGTGAGTGTGTATGTGTGTGTGCGTGCCCTGAGGTGGGCTTGCGCCCTGCCCAGGGTTTGTTTCCTGCCTTGCACCCTGTGTTGGCTGGGATTGGCTCCAGCAGACCCCCGTGACCTTGTAGTTAGGATATAGTGGGTTGGATAATGGATGGATGGAAGACAGCTGTTTTAAGAGAACAAGTGATATAATTAGTTCTAGAACATTGGAATGTGACTGATGGGTCATTGAAATGTGCAATGAAATGAGATTTTCGCTTTACTTCATTGTCCTTCCGCCTGGAGTCAGTAAAATGCCAAACACCAAAAAAGTCTGTGAATGACTTACGGATAGTGGAAAACAGCCGTAACATTAAGCCAATTTTAACGGCATGTTTGTGCTTAATAAATTCCAACTTTCAAATAAGAAATTGCTCAAACACATTTCTGTGGGTTAGCTAGATTGTTACAGAGGCCTTACCCCATCTGTCTCTCTGTAAAACAGGTAAGCCCTTTATCTTTTGAATTCTCTGCGTGAGTCAGTCTCCTTTTTATAATGTAAAGTAACTGATATTTGTTCATTCTTTGCCAATGCTTCACCTCCTTTTAGCTTTCCATATCTCATCTCCACATTTCTTATGAACAATAGTTAATCTGATGACACCAAATTTGAGGCCCATTTCTGAACTTGGCTCTCTGGATCCTCTATTTGTCTCTACAGCATGAGTTGATACTTGTTGATCTCGCTTTTCAATAGTTGCTTGTGTTCTTCAAAAGTCATCCCTTTGAACATCTGTTTTGTCTAACAAGCATCCCTATTCAAATTTAGGATTACTGCTAAAATACTTAAATGGTTTACTTCAAAGACATTTAGTCTGCTGTCTAGTTCAAAGGCTACATTTTCTTCCAGCAGGAACCAAACAGATATATGGAGCATCAGGAATGGACAAGGTCGGCCACCTAGCCCTCACTTCTGTTATATAAGGTTTGGACTTCCTCTCTGTGTCTATGGTAATTTTCTCTGGGTAGATGAGATTTTACCACACCTTCAAGACATGCATGTTTTAAATTTAAATTGTGAGCTTGAAAGTGACCTGTTATAGACTGGTAAACCTTCCAGGGTTGGTTCCTGCGTTGTAGCCAATACTGCTGGGATAGGCTCAGTACCTTGTAACCCTAGATTGAATGAAAAGGCTAAGAATAGATGGATGGATGTTTTGAAAATCTTCAGCAACATATTTTTCTTTTTAGATGATTTAATCTTTTTTTTCTAATATTCTGAACATCCTGTTTAAATCAGTAAGGAATCCAATCCAACCACATCACAAAGATTTCTCCGTATTTATATGGTGAATGATTTCCTCATTGAATAGTCTGCATATTTATCCCATCATCCTGTATAGCTAGACTTGGAGTCATCTTTGTCTCTGACCACAACTTTGAATTTCAAATCTATGTTGTGATCAAAATTTAATTCTGTAATCAACAAAACTTGTTTAGAGTCTGACCTTGCTGCTGCATCTTATAATGCTGATGTGCCTTATCATTCCTTCTTTACATTAAAATTTTTATACTGCAGTTTGCTTTCTACATTATTGTTTAAAAATATTTTGTGCAATACTTTACTCAAAGTCATATAGTGATGCCCTGTGAGATCTTCTGCTGAAGATCCATATTTCCTTTGTTGCAATTTAAGCATCTTTTTCTTCTTCTTTTAATAAGCAACACACAATTTTTACATTTTGAATCTAACCTGATACCCGATTGAATACTGTATATGCCATCTTCATAATGCAGAGGCCATAACAAGCATTGCTGTGAAGTTCATGTTATGTGAAGGGAAACATATAAACATCACCATATCACAAAGTACAGCAGTGTATAGTCCAACCCATTTGAAACTTTTGTGAAGGACTAAGACGAAATCATGAAGTTCACAAATTCTTCTTCATCAGGACATATTTTTAGATTTTTTAGCTGATAGAACTATACTATACTATACTATATTTTTATACAATATCATACCAGCTGGATATGGAGAAATTAAAGAGAATAGAGGAGGGTCAGTAGCAATTCATAATTATCTCAGAAAATGGCTAACAAACATAGTTGTGTTAGGAATAGTTTAATCAGTTTCAAGTTTGTCATTCATACAGAGTACAATAAAATTCTTACTTGAATGAAAAATATGCAATGCATCAGCACTTTGACACACCATGATCAGTAAATATTACTGTATTACCTTAAAATGCAAAAAGCAGAGGTTTCTTTCAAATAGGGGAGATTAAACATAAGTCATAAAACAAGCAAAACTCAAAGCCATGAATCTTTCCTATCTGACGTCACAGTCAAATCACTAAACAAAGACATAGTCAGAATATAGCTGCAGAAATTTTGAAATTAAGAAGACTAATACAGACACTCTTAACATTTTTAGGTTTTATCTAATTTTAGATAATGAAGAAGTGCATGACCCCTGGCTTTTATACCCTCTATTCAGTGACATCATGAGTGGTGACCTCCACTTGTCCTACATAGCAATGTGACTAGTAACAGTACACGAGCTAAGTTCAACTGGCCGGGCCAACAAGAAAGAAAATGGCATCACAATATATCTTTAAACACCCTTACAAATTTTAACGATTGCTTTTAGTAATGCTGGGTATGACGTTAAACTGCATCCGGACCTGCAAGCGGTCCTCCAACTTGCTGGGAAATCATGGGGGTTGGTGGCAGGATTGCCACTCCAGCCACCGTAAAAAAAACTTCACAAAGCTCCGAGACTACAGAAAGGACTCCTTTTTGCTCTCTGAGGGAGTTTCTCTGCTGCAGCCGCCCATAGGAAGGCTGCTCGCATCATGAAGGAGATGGGGGAAAGCCCTCGGGGGCCCCATCCCTGGAAGAGTCGAAACCATTGGAGGGGTAGGGTCAGGTCTGTTGGGGATCGGAACTGGTGTGGTGCTGAGGCATCACCCGCTGCATGGAAGCACTTGGGTCCCAATTTGAGGTGGCCCATGCGGGTGGGCGCATGGAGCGTCTTGTCTCTCCGGCAAGATGATCATCTTCCTCTGCTGCGTAAACTTCGCATTTCAGTGTCAGCACTCTCTGAGGTGCACAGACTGGGGACTGGCCAGATCTCTGTAGATGGATACACCTTTTATTGGTTGGGTCGGTCTGATAGCTGTCATACTCGGGGAGTAGCTGTTGCTGTAGTGGATTGGCTTCTTCCAATGGTGTCCAAAGTCACTACTTTCAACGAGCGTATTATGAGACTCAGATTACGGCACTCTCTGGGTGCCTTGTCTGTTGTCTCAGTGTATGCTCTGACCGCGGTGAGTGATGTCTCAGTGAGGGAGACATTTTATTCGCAGCTTCGCTTGGTGGTTGATGGGTGCCCATGAGGTGACACTCCTCTGGTCATGGGTGACTTCATTGCAGCCACTGGCACTGACAGGGCTGGCTATGAGGATTGTCTCGGTCCCCATGGGTCTGGTGACTGTGGTGAAAGTGGCTCCATGTTCCGTGACTTTGCAAAAGGTCAGGGGCTGCAAATCGCTGGATCTTGGTTCTAGCGCCCTGAACTGCATCGTTGGACTTGATACTCCAATACTGGTGGTGCGGTGAAGGAGATCGATCACATCCTCGTGGGCAGATGCTGGAGGCTCTTGCAAAACTGCAGAATCTACAGAAGTGCCCAGTTCGTGAATTCTGACCACAGACTTGTTGTTGCTACTCTTAGGATCCAGCTTAGGTCCAGTAGATTACCACCTACTAGGAAAATGAGCCTGGACTTGGCCAGACTCCAACACCAGGCTGTTTCTAATGAGTTTGCACGCAGTTTGTGTGAGGAACTTGCAGATTTGGGTACGACTGCTGATCCTAATGTGATGTGAGAGACCTTCTGTGACAAGGTTGCTGAGGGTTGTGTTGGTGTTACCGGTGTTCCCAGAAAGAGGTGTTTCATCTTGCAGGGCACCCTGGATATCATCGAGAGGAGTCACAGCGCACGGCTCAATGGCAACTGTGCTCTGTACCGGGAACTGAGAGGGACGGCTACAAGGGCTCTGAGGGCAGATAAAGAGGCGTTTGTTAGAGGAATCTGTGAGCAAGTGACACGCCATCTGTGGACTAGCGACCCACGTCCTGCTTACAGAGGAATCGAAGCATTACGCACATCTGAATCTGTTCCTCGGAGAGCCCCAGTCAGGGCAGCAGATGGAACAGTCCTTACGGATGACACTGCAGTTGTGACCCGCTGGGCTGGCTACTTTGAGCAGTTGTTCAAAGCTGATCCTCCGGCTAGGACGTTAGATATCTCTGGGTCCACGGTTCTTGAGGCTGATCCTCCAATTAGCTGTGAACCACCCAGTCTCACTGAGATTGCATAGGTGGCGAACCAGCTGAGGAAGGGAAAGGCTGCAGGGATCTGTGGTATCTGGGGTGAACTTCTCCAGGCTGGTGGTAAGGCTGTCCTCCTGGCATTGCAAGCAATCTTTGCTTCCATTTGGGAGACTGGCACCATCCCAACTGACTGGAAAACGGGACTTGTCATCCCTATCTGGAAAGGGAAGGGTGATTGCCTGGATTGCAGCAACTACAGGGGGATAATACTGCTCTTGGTGCTGGGTAAGGCCCTTGCTAGGGTCGTCCTCAATAGGATCTGTGATCACTTGCTCACCTACCAGCAACCGGAACAGTCTGGTTTACGCCTAAGAAGTCTACCATCGACCGCATCCTGGCACTGAGGGTTCTCATGGAGCGCAAACGCGAATATCGGCAGAGTTTCTTTGCAGCCTTTGCCGATTTTCACAAAGCGTTCGACTCAGTTGATCAAGCTGCCCTGTGGGACATCCTGAGGATTCGCGGGATCCCCTTGAGGTTGCTGGATATCATGGCCGGCCTGTACACTGGTACTGTGAGTGCTGTGCAAAGTGGAGGCAGGACCTCTGTGTTTTTCCCAGTCGATTCTGGGGTTTGTCAGGGGTGTGTTCTTGCTCCTACTCTGTTCAATGCTTGTATGGACTAGGTGTTGGGCAAGGTCATGGGGTCCAGCGGCTGTGGAACATCTGTTGGTGAAGAAAGGTTTACGGATCTTATCTTTGTTGACGATGCTGGCCTTTAATGAACTCTTGGGCACAGCCATCAGCAGTTTGCGGAGAGAGTATTGACCTTGTTGAGAGGTTTACTTACCTTGGCAGTGACATTTATGTCTCTGGTGACTCTTCCTATGAAGTCAGTAGACGGATTGGGAGAGCATGGGGGGTCATGAGGTTGCTGGACCTATCTATGCAAAAGGATGAAGGTCCAAGTCTTTAGAGTCCTGGTGCTTCCTGTCTTGCTATATGGTTGCGGGACATGGATGCTAACCAGTGACCTGAGACGAAGACTGGACTCCATTGGTACTGTGTCTCTCCGGAAAATCCTTGGGTACTGTTGGTTTGACTTTGTGTCGAATGAGCGGTTGCTCATGGAGTCCCGAGTGAGGCACATTAACTACATTGTGAGGGAGCGTCAGTTACGGCACTATGGCCATGTGGCGCGTTTCCCCGAGGGTGATCCATCTCGTAAGATCCTCATTATTGTACACCCGAGTGGCTGGACCAGACCAAGGACTCACCCATGTAACACCTGGCTGCGGCAGATAGGGGGTCATTTCCAGAGGGTGGGACTGGACTGCGTGTCTGCCTGGGGTGTTGCAAACTGGGAACACAACTTGTTTCATTGTGTAGTGGGTGCGGCAACACACTGTACCAGTGCATGCTCCCCAACTTGACTTGACTTTTAGCACAAACTAGACCTTAAATATGAATTCTCCATAATCCAAACTACTCAAATGACACCAAAAACATGAAGTAAATGCTAAATAAATCCAAAATGTCCAGGCCCACAACAAACAAAATGCCATTACAATAAATCTTTAAATAGCTTTACAAATTTTAACTATTGCTTTTACCACCAAGTAAACCTTAAATATGAATTTTGAAATAGTGATGTGATGTCTTTCTATCAAAAATTCAGCTTTGATTCTTACCCATTACTTTTAACTTTGTCTTTAATAAAACATTTCCTTGATATCTGTATTATGTCCTCAATCCGCCCTGGCTATAGTTGTATTGCCTTTGCAGTTATTTATTGCAGTTTAGAATTCTTTGCACCAGAAGGAAAAACAATGAATATTATAACAATCGCAGAACAAAGCACATATGGCTCACATTGTTGCTCACAATATGCACTTCAATGACAATGGAATGCTGGCAAGATCAGTGTAACCTGTATATTTGAGGAAACTCAGTGGTACAGGACTGCCTGATGTGTCATCACCTACAAAGGTACCATTTGCACAATATGGGAGGCAGTCCTGCATAATCCATCTTACATAGTGATACTGGGATGAGACTGGTTGATAAAACAAAAGCAGAACAACTGTGATGAAATTAAACCACAAAACGAAATATAAAGGTTTGGGGATTAGCCCCTTGTAATAATTTGCTTCGTCAAGATGATAGATTTGCATTTATCAGACATTCGACAACAGTTCTTTTTTCTGTCGGCTTTTATATACACAAAGGCAATCAAAAATGGCTACAGGAAATGACGAAAACAGGATGTGACATCATCAGTAACGACCGGAAGTGACGTCATCACTGCGGGACTGGAAGTGACGTCATCAGTTATGGCCGGAAGTGACGTCATCAGTGATGGCCGGAAGTGACGTCA
Source organism: Erpetoichthys calabaricus (assembly GCF_900747795.2). NCBI lineage: Eukaryota > Metazoa > Chordata > Cladistia > Polypteriformes > Polypteridae > Erpetoichthys > Erpetoichthys calabaricus. The sequence goes on from NC_041402.2 coordinate 146,169,683, forward strand.
TCAAGGCAGAATTGGAAGAGACGTTGTAAACAGGAGCCAGACGTGTTATGGATGGTGAAATAGATGATGGATCTTTATCTGTAATGTTAATTATCTCGGGTAGTTCATTATTTGTCTTCTTTATTTCTGTAAGGTCAGAAAGAGAGGTATTAATACCATCATACAACCCCCCCATCTGATAACCATTCACTCACATCTGGACCTGTTGACTGCCTCCTAAGCGCACGTGTGTGACACAACATAACATACTCCTGGATATTCTCTGGGCCTCATTATGGACTAGGGAATCCTGTCCCAAGCTGTCTCCATGCCGTGTTTACAGCTGGCTCAACCGAGAAATCATGATGATGATATTGGGACATTGCGCTGATCACCACTCCTTGAGATTGCCACGGATCCGCTCACTACCCTGTACTTTCAATTTTGTTAGACTCCAGCTAATTTTAAAAGGGAACAGTGCATTTACGATTCTCTGATCTCTGCTTTCTGTTGGTCCAGGAAACCAGGTACACAGTGGTGGAAAGGAAGGCTTTTATGATCAAGCAAGCTATTAATCTGCTGAGGTACTACCTCCTAGGCCGTGAGTTTACATTTGTCACTGACCATGCCCCTCTCCAGTGTATGGCTATGAATAAGGAGTCAAAAGGTTACACGGTAGTTTCTAGACCCCCAGCTTCACCCCTTACCAATTCAAAATCATTGGAGTGACCTACATGCCAACGCTGATCCCCTTTTGTGGGTTTACAACCTCATTTGTTGGTCCACCTGGTTCGGTCTGTATGGGCTCTATGGGGTTGTGTCATGTGCAAACACATGGGAGACAGCTTAAGGACTCTAGTAAATGTAATTACCTGCTGACCCAGGACTTGGCACTATTTTCTTATTCTTTCTCTCGTTCCCCATCTGCAAACAGGGTGATTGGCAGCCCTATCATCACGGACGTCATTTCTGGTGTCTGTTCTTCTGGGCCCGCCCTTCCTACCATCTTCCTTAATAAACTGGCAAACCAGTTACCTACTTTGGTTCTGTTTGGACTAGTTGCATGTTAATCTAACAAAAATTGTCAAATTATACAGGGTTACCAAGGTGGTACCCAGACTCTTTAACTTTGATCTTTGTGTCATTTTACACTGGGAAAAGCGGGTTTGAATAATGTGGTACACAATAATCTGTTTTTGGAAATAATACTTAAGCTGCAACCTGATTCAATAAAAGTAGTTTTTACGACTTCTGAGTAATTATTAACATTTTTTAGTGAAGTGTATAGTGACTTTCTAGGTAAGTACTCATGACACGGTGCCATTTGATGAAGTATACATAAAAGCTATTGGACTCTACATTGTTATGTAATATGCATCATAAGGAATGAAAGAAGGAATAAAATGTTTTAATAAAAATAAAATAATATTAATAAGTTTGTATTATCAATTACTTTAAAGTATAATTTAAATGTAAATTTAATATAACATGTTTAAATAAAAACATTTTTTGAGGAATTTACAAAAGGGAATGGACACTCAGTCATGGTACTGTGTCCAGGTCAGGTTTGTAGCCTTGTCTTCTTTAGCTTATTAAACTAAAACAAATGCAGTGTTCATGATTTCCATATAAACATTGTATGAACAAATAATAGTGATGCTTCTTTGTGTAGTAATTACACAACTGATAGCTTTTTTTGAAAAAGTGAAACGTATAAACTCGGATTCATTTTTTGGCATTTCTAGGATGTTAGCAAGTGTTGATTTACACATGAGATAATCATATTAGTAATTGTACTCAATGTACAATGTAAAAATAATCACAATTTCAAAGGGTACTGATTAGACTAAGTAATATATACATATACTATTAAAAAAACTAGAAGTGTCTTGTTTTTCTAGATGCCTTAATCTGAACATTTTGTTCTTACCAACAGCATGCTTCATTTCAAGGAATAGAAAGTACTCAAAAAAATAAAACAATCTTATTGGCACACATGCTGACAATAAATAGTAACAGTCACGGTCACAGAAGGCAACTCAGTGTACGGTAAGCAGAACATCCCTTCAGCAATTTAAGAGATTATAAAAAAAAAAATTGCCGGTAACAGCATTATAACATCCTTGGGGAATTTAGTTTTTTGGCATAAGAAAGGAAAAATTAAGTTTTGAATGCTAAAATTTGGCCTTTTGTGGCAAAGGGCAGGAGTTTAATTGTGGGGGACTCCCTTTAGCCCTCTGAAAGTGTCAGGTGCGGCCATTAAATCATTACGAGATAAATTATTATGCACACATGTTGAACAGACACGATGTAATCAGGATGGCTGACAGGCCACAGCTTTTTAATCAAGTCTCAGATTATAAATGGCTGCCTGCATTTTAAAGTATGACCTAACCTGCATCAAATCAATGCTATTAAATTGAACATGGCAGCTTGTTTAATAATATTCATGTCATGTTGCTCTTCTTAAAATTGAATAACTTGGAATGATTAGAGTTGGGCAGTTACTTCAGTCCTAAGAAGACAGTATTTCTTTATCCTTTTTACAGATGTTTCAGACATTCTGGAATGTAACTCCAGAAATCAGGCTAAACACCTTGCAAATGAATACTGGTGACTGTCAACTTATAGCACCCATCACACACCCGAAATTGGGCAACTGGAAAAGCGGGTACACCAGACATACAGAGGATTTGTATGAATGAAGGTTCGCTGCATTTTGTTTAAGATCTAAAAGAGTGGAAAATGGTGAGGGACAGAAATTGGCAGATGAAATACCAGATAGTAGGGTAATGGAAAACTGTCATTACTTAAAGCAGGCAGACACCTATATACAAAGAAAGGAGAAGTAAGAGCAAAGGATAACAGGAAAACGTTTGTTTAAAAATTCCCCTGATTGAAGTAAATGCCTGCATAAAGTGACAGGTCATTTGAACGATAGCCTAACAATGAAAAAATAACACATTAACAGCCAATATTTCTTAATATAAAGTGATACAAGGCTTTAAAATGGACCATAACAAAAATAAAGCTTACGAGGCAGGGTATTCCAAAGTCACATAGTTTTCCTGACACTCAAGAAAGGTTCGATATATCTTAAATGGGTGGTGTTGCTTACATACAATACACACATCGCATAGAAAGAGAGATTAACAAAGTGAGAAAGACAAAGTACTGTATATCCACCCAAACATCTTTCATTATAAACCACTTAACCTGGTTGAAGACTTGTGGAGTGGGATCCTATTTAAACAGTGTCAGGTGCAAGATATTATTTAAGTGTTAGGATTTTAAGTGTTTTAAATTTTTTCTCTGAGAGTATTATATGTATTTTCTTGATCTCATGGTCCCAGATTCAAATAATTACTGCCATTGTTAAGAAGAACACTGGCATTGGGTGCACCTTCATATCCTGCCCATGAAAATCACTCACCAATAGGAAAGGAAACAAGATTCACTATTGGCCCTTAAGTGGGCTTGATTTGGCGGTATGCATGCAAACAGAAGTTTTGCTCTGAAATGCAGAATGACTGACATATGGATTCTTTTTTTATCTGTATAGTCAGAACTATAGCAAGAGAGGGTATGAGGCCCTCTAAAGGTTCCACTAGCCATGCCAGGCCTCCTTTGCAGTGTTGTAATGTAATAAAACAATAATACTTTGTTACAGTACTTAAGTATTTTATGGTAGTTCCTGTAATTTACTTGAGTTTTTATATTTCTGCCAATGTTCACTTTTACTCCACTGCATTCCCTAAATTAAAAGTATACTTTTCCCTTCAGCATCTTTGCTACAAATAAAAAAAATGATAGTTGGAACACAGACTTCAAGAAAGCAGTGAATCAGAGGTCCTAGTTTGCAAGCATGTCAGTTAATTATGTTAATGTGCAGATGCAAATGAGCGCCCTGAAAGGCACAGTAACATTTTGATTTCCAGTCAAACCTAGCCATGTCCAATGTGGGCAAACACAGCAGTGGAATTCTGCCTGATGACACCAACTTCATAATGGAAGCAGAAATTGCGATGGCACCTGCAGCTTCAGCAACAAACAACAGTGGTGACCATGAGGATGTAAACCCATGGCCATATTTGCAAGAAATGTTTTCTTATTCTGGCATGAAAGACTCATCATACCGGATGAAGTGTCTCTTGTGCTTACCCAAAAATACGGAAATAATGGCATTTAAAATTCCTCAGTCCAACCCCAAGAAATAAACTGAAGTAAGTTAATTTAATTTACTTATCATAATTAGCATTACACCTGTCCATATATCTAGGTAATGTTGCTGGTAGCATCTGAATCACAAATATAATGTTTATTGCAGAATTAATTCAATGGAAAACTCTGGACAAAACTATCCATTATTGTGAAACACTCTTATTACCTGCTGTTTGGATATCTCTTGTTTTCCTCAGGTAGCTATTATTTACACTGGGGGAAGAAATACTTGTTGTGGCAGGCTACAGAAGAGTGTTCAAAATTCAGTTAATAAATTAAAAAAATTAAAACGATTATTACAGTCAGTGGCTCAAATTAGGGCTAGATGATGCACATAGTTATCTTATTACAGTTACCATATTGTAAATATCCGGCGCCGCCGAGAGTGGCAGCCTTTTCAGCAGCTCTGTGTATGAATGTATGTGTATGTGTACTTTTTCTACTTTTATTTTTCTATTTTTATTTATTGATCACTCCTATCACTTTATTTTATGTGGATTTGTTCCCTGGACACACTTACTTTTACAACATAGGCATGGATTTTTACACGCCGAGACTCACCTATTCAAGTACTCAACTTTGAGCGCTGAGAACAAATGCCAATGCCAGTGTGGTTTCCTATTTACCCGACGAGGTAAGAAGGCGGTATCGTGGCAGCAGAGCGGGCACTAAGCTAAAAATGAAGCGGCTTGCAAGAAAGTGCCGTTTTAAGCCTTCGGTGCCTTCTGTGATTCTGGGGAATGTGAACTCAATCTCAAATAAGATCGACGAACTGGCTGCGCTGGTGAAAAATGTCAGAACCTACAAAGAATGCAGTTTGCTTTGTTTTTGCGAAACGTGGCTAACTACCACCATCCCAGATGCTAATGTGGAACTACCCAGGTTTAGCACAGTTAGAGCGGACAGAGATGCAAGTACCTGTGGGAAGCACAAAGGAGGAGGACTCGCTCTCTATGTTAATACATGGTGGTGTAACTCTGGACATGTTAACGTCAAAATCTCCACTTGCTGCAGGGACATCGAACTGTTGGCCATAAGTTTACGTCCCTATTACTTGCCCAGAGAGTTTGGACATGTCATTGTTGTCATCGTGTATATCCCTCCTCGGGCGGACGAGGAGTCAGCGAGTGACATCATCCATTCTGCTGTTGCTAAGTTACAAACGCAGCACCCTGAGGCGCTTGTGCTAATCGCTGGAGACTTTAACCATGTGACGCTGGACAAAACATTACCTGCCTTCTCCCAGTATGTGGACTGTAACACCCGGGGAAATAAGACTATTGATTTACTGTATGCAAACATTAAAGACGCATACAGCGCCACCCCGCTGCCTGCGCTTGGGAAAGCAGATAATAACCTGGTTCTGCTTCATCCTCACTATAAACCAAAAGTTAGAGTCTTTACCTGTAACCACACGATCATTCAGGAAGTGGACCCCGGAGGCTGAGAATACCATGAAAGAATGTTTTGGAACTACAGACTGGGATATCCTGCAGGGATCTCATAGTGAGAACATTGAAGAGGTTGTTGACTGCACTACTGACTACATCAACTTCTGTATGGACATTGTAGTTCCAGTAAAAACTGTACGCTGCTATGCTAACAACAAGCCATGGATTACAAGTGACATCAAGGGCCTTTTGAACCAGAAGAAAAGGGCTTTTAAAGGCGATGATCAGCATGAGCTCAAGCACGTGCAGAAGGAACTCCGAGTCCAGCTCAGGGCGGCAAAGGAGCAGTACAGGAGAAAGCTGGAGCAGAAGTTGCAGAATAACAGCATGAAGGAAGTGTGGGATGGGATGAAGATCATCACTGGCTGCAGCTCGAAGCGGGGTGCCACCATCGAGAGAGACGTGAAGAGAGCAAACCAAATGAACAACTTCTTTAACAGGTTTGACCACCCTAACCCACTCTCACTCTCACCTCGGAGTATTGCACCCTCCACACATCCTTCTGCTGATACCAGCATATGAGAGACATCCCCACCCATAATTACAACAGCGCAAGTGAGCAGAGAGCTGAGGAGACTTCGTGCCAGCAAAGCAGCGGGTCCAGATGGAGTATCGCCACGACTGCTGAAGGTCTGTGCATCGGAGCTGGGGGGTCCTCTACAGTGCATCTTCAACCTGAGCCTGGAACAGGGGAGAGCCCTGAGGCTTTGGAAAACATCTTGTATCACCCCAGTCCCAAAGGTATCACGTCCTAGTGAGCTGAATGACTTTCGGCCTGTTGCTCTGACGTCACATGTGATGAAGACCATGGAGAGGCTGCTGCTTCACCACCTTAGGCCACAGGTTCAACACGCCCTTGACCCTCTGCAGTTTGCATATCAGGAGAAGGTGGGAGCGGAGGATGCCATCATCTATATGCTACACCGATCACTCTCTCACTTGGACAGAGGCAGTGGTGCTGTACGAATTATGTTTCTAGACTTCTCTAGCGCCTTCAACACAATCCAACCTCTGCTCCTTAGGGACAAGCTGACAGAGATGGGATTAGATTCATACCTAGTGGCATGGATCGTGGACTATCTTAAAGACAGACCTCAGTATATGCGTCTTGAGAACTGCACGTCTGACATTGTGGTCAGCAACACAGGAGCGCCATAAGGGACTGTACTTTCTCCGGTCCTGTTCAGCCTATATACATCGGACTTCCAATACAACTCGGAGTCCTGCCATGTGCAAAAGTTCGCTGATGACACTGCTATCGTGGGCTGCATCAGGAATGGGATGGAGGATGAGTATAGGGACCTAATCAATGACTTTGTTAAATGGTGCGACTCAAACCACCTACAACAGAACACCAGCAAAACCAAGGAGCTGGTGGTGGATTTTAGGAGGCCCAGACCCCTCATAGACCCCGTGATCATCAAAGGTGACTGTGTGCAGATGGTGCAGACCTATAAATATCTGGGAGTACAGCTGGATGATAAATTAGACTGGACTGCCAATACTGATGCTCTGTGCAAGAAAGGACAGAGCCGACTATACTTCCTTAGAAGGCTGGCGTCCTTCAACATCTGCAATAAGATGCTGCAGATGTTCTATCAGACAGTTGTGGCGAGCGCCCTCTTCTACGCGGTGGTGTGCTGGGGAGGCAGCATTAAGAGGAAAGACGCCTCACGCCTGGACAAACTGGTGAGGAAGGCAGGCTCTATTGTTGGCATGGAACTGGACAGTTTAACATCTGTGGCAGAGCGAAGGGCGCTCAGCAGGCTCCTATCAATTATGGAGAATCCATTGCATCCACTAAATAGTATCATCTCCAGACAGAAGAGCAGCTTCAGCGACAGACTGCTGTCACTGTCCTGCTCCACTGACAGATTGAGGAGATAGTTCCTCCCCCAAACTATGCGACTCTTCAATTCCACCCAGGAGGGTAAACGTTAACATTTAACATTATACAAAGTCAGTCTGTTTTTCACCTGCATTATTATCATCCTTTAATTTAATATTATTTATTGTATCATTATGCTGCTGCTGGAGAATGTGAATTTCCCATTGGGATTAATAAAGTATCTATCTATCTATCTATCTATCTATCTATCTATCTATCTATCTATCTATCTATCTATCTATCTATCTATCTATCTATCTATCTATCTATCTATCTATCTATCTATCTATCTATCTATCTATCTATCTATCTATCTATCTAATCTTTTTAGTTAGCCAATAAAAGGTGTCATTTTGCTTGGCTTTTCTCTACAGTTACAGAATGGTAAAAGTAATATTTAACTGTGTGTTATTGAGTAGCTTTTAAATCCTATAACTGAACTTTTTAGGCTTATAAAATGTATTTGTCCCATTGTTTCAGAGAAAGCATGTACACCACCTTAAAAATATGGAGAGCTGACCTCAACAAAGAGAAAAAGGACTTCTGAAAACACCCCCACCAGTAAGTAAGGCACATTAGTAAAAACCTGGACTATGTCTCAGAGGTTCACTGATAAAGCTGTTGTGAAGTATGTGGTCCAAGGGCTCCAGTTGTTCTCTGTTGTTGAGCAAGAAATGTTTAGAAATTTTGTGAAGAAATTGCAACCTAATGCAAAAATGATGTCATGACTGACACTGCGTTCCATCATTGGTGATGCTTCAGAGGCAGTGACTGAGGGAAGATAACCATATTGCCACCACTGCTGACTACTTGTCAGAAGGCAGAGCTTCATTGGAGTTACTGCCCATTGGCTTGACCCTGACAGTCTCAAAAGATGTTCAGCAACTCTAGCCTGTAAACAACTGAGTGGTTTGCACAGCAACAAATAACAGATCTGACTTCATAAAAGTTCTTCAAATCTTTAGTGAAGATGAGAACATCAATGCAGTTTGAAGTAATGTTTATCAACCAGGAGAGGAAAAGGAGGATCAAGAGGAGGATGAAGAAGTGGAGTTTGTTGATGTGTCATAATTCTGAATGAAGATGATAGTTTCGAGTTCCAGTTACCAAAGCACCAGCACTGTGTTTGTCACCTATTCACCTAATAACTAGAGACATATAATAAAATTCAACATTTAAGTGTAATGCACTTTGGAAAAAATGTGGAAGATCTACACTTGCTGGCAAAAGCGTTGAAGAGATGCTTGCTCCCTGCAGCTGCTCCAGCCAAATGCTACCAAATGGAACTCCTTGTTCCTGGCAGTAGCAAGACTACTGGGGATAATCAAACAAATGGAAGAAGGGGCCGTCAGAGCCATCTGTACAGACTTAAAGGTTTCAATGTAAGCAAGAATTGTGTAGGTTTTATGATTATAATTAAACATGTCTCTAGAACTGTTTCCTAATGTTTTCTTGGGTACTAATTACTGTTTCACATTGTGTCCTAACTTCCACTTATCACCAGTACATTTTCGTTCATTACTCTTCCAGCATTTATTTTTTGTTGTTGAAATGATTATACAGTTGTAACATTGTTTTTTTTCATCATAGGTTTAATCCATCTGAATTTGCATTCCTCACAGAGTATGAGGCTGCTGTGAACCCAGTCACCCAGGCAACCAACACCTTGCAAGCAGAACCAAATGCCCAGAGTGGGTGGATACTTCCAACAATTAACCTGCTGATTGCCAAACTTGACAGAGTCAAGCTGTCATTGATGTAGTGCAAGCCTCTGGTAGATGTCTTGCAGGTGGGAACTAAAAATTATTTTGGCCAAATTTTAAAAGACCCTTAGAAAACCCTAAGTTGATCGCAACTGCTATTCTCATTCCAAAATTCCGAACAACTTGGACAAAGGATGATACCACAATCACAACTGGTAAGACAGTATTTGTATATGTTGTCACGCATGTGTGAGTAGGAGGATGTTGTATGGACCAAGCGAAGGTAATTCCACACCAGGCCAGGGGGTGACGGGGTGCACTAAACCTTCTCCTGTTGTCTCTGCAGACCAGCCATGGGAAAACCTATCTGACTCAACATTAAAGACGTCACTTCCAGTTCCGGCGCCCAGAAAAACATCACTTCCAGTTCCGGCACCCAGAAAGAAATCACTTGTCTGGAAAACCTAACCCATTGCTGCCAGGGATATTATATGGGTGGCTGCCCCAAACCTTTTTAAGTGTGTCGAGTCTGATCATTTTTACAATGTGTATTTTTGTATAGTGCATGATATTAAGTTTCTAAGCCTCAAATCAAAACAAACTATAATGCAAAATCTCATGTTTGAAAGTTGTATTAATCCTATTGTTTATATTTTCATCCTGATTGTATTTCAGGAATTGACTACATCAAACATTACATAGAAGAACTCTCCCTCCATCTAGGTGATCCCACCAGGTTCTGTTCATCTGACGAACATGACTTCTTCTCTGCCTTTCAGTTGCCTCAAGTGCAAGAGAGCACCAAACAACTGGACGGATACTTGGCCTGTTAAGCAGATCACATAAGTGAGGTGAGGTTGAGAGCATGCACTGATACAGCGCATTGCCGCACCCTCTACATGACGAACCACCTCAGGATCCCAAATTAGGACCCGAGTGCAGCTGTGCAACGGGTAACATCTCAGCACCTCACTAATTCGAATGGAGTAGAACAGTGTGAGGTTTTTTTTACAGTGACCGGAGTGACAATCCTGCCACCTACCAAAGTTTTCCCTGCAGGTTGATCACATAGACTTGCTGAAATCCTTCCCAGCTGTGTGTACCTCGACCTGCCTCAGCAGACTGTGACAGATTATTTAGCATTGTGGAACTTGTCTTCACCCCTAGAAGAGTGAAACTGAGTTCTCAGAGTTTTGAAAGCCAACTTCTTTTGAAGACAAATAGCAAAATTTTCAGTTTCAAGTAATGATCATTGTAATTACTGTAAGGAGGGGAGGGGAAGGGAGTTCAGTTTCTACTTGTACTTTTCTTCAAGTGTGGAATATTCAGGTACTTTATACAACACTGCTTCTTTGCCAGTCTGGTACTGTAGGGAGGGGAGGGGAAGGGAGTTCAGTTTCTAAAAATGAAGAGGACATTTTTCAGGGATGTAGAGAAGAAAGGAAGGAGGGATAGATTAAGGGAGGAAGGGAAGAAAGAAGGTGTGGATTAATGAATGGAGAAAAGCAAATTATGAAGATCTATTTTACCCTTGAGTGTAAAATAGGCTTCATATTAAGGTGGTGTACATGCTTAAGAGAATAAACTTAATACTTTAAAATTCACTTTCCTTTTTTTAACATCATTTACTTTTACTTTCAATACCTAAGTATATTTAATATCAGAAAAACACTTTTGTACTTAAGTACAGAAAATATTAAATACTTTAAGACTTTTACTCCAGTAATATACTAATAGGAGACTTTATCTTTTACCAAAGTAATTTTCTGATAAGAAACAGTACTTGTACTTTTCTTCAAGTGTGGAATATTCAGGTACTTTATACAACACTGCTTCTTTGCCAGTCTGGATTAGACCTCACCCTAAACTTAACAGCCTGTTTGATCTATGCAAGCCTGAAAGGGTTTAGCTCAAAAAATAATGTAATTGTCCCACAATTTCTAGAACTGTATCAAGAGTAAGAAAAAACTATAGAAACAAAAAACCTTTACTTTGAAAAACCATCTACAAAACAATGTTTAAAAACAAAAAGATGTGACAATGAAAAAGCATAGCAAACTGATCAATGAACAAAACGAGTTGCTTCTATGACAATTCCAAAGCAAACGGTCCCAAAAACACAATCCATAAGTAGAATCCAAAGTCTGGAGCAGAAAAAGTCAAAAGCCAAGAATTCAAATCAAAGAAAATACACTACTGTTTATACTCACATTTAAAATCAGATCCCAACTTATACGCCCGTTCAAAAATGTGACCCTTATTTATTTATTTTACATCTCCTTGCCTACTCCAATCTTGCACCAGTTTCTCAGACACATCGAATTTTGTTACAGCAGTGCAGTTACCAATTTCTTTTGCCACTTCAATGACTTTTAATTTAAAACCAGCTTCATATTTTCTTTTGATTGAAAGCTCCATTGTTGATAAGGGATGCTCTTACAATAAAGGTGTATGAGAGTGTATGATACAAAAAACACTAGGCACATGTAGTCACAATACATAGAAAAAAAGGCAGTGTGCTCCGTGGTTACTCTCTCAGGTGGGCGTTAGCATATCATAATCTCTTGGACCGATAACATGAGTTTTCCAAATTCGACTTATACAACCGACTGTATAAAATACCGGAAATTATATGGTAAAATCAAGCCCTGACTTATCCGTGGGAGAACTTAAACGTGAGTATATACGGTACTTGCAATCACTCCAGAAGACTTCAATGTGCTACTTCAGAGCTTCATCTTCTTTGACATAAATAGCCAGAGGAAGACCTCAGGAGTGGTGATGTGTCTGGGCGGCCCCACCTCTCAGTGCACTACCCAAAAAAAAAGGGACATAAGAGAGCATAATATCAGTCATAGAAACATACCAGTAATAAATTAAACAATTAAAGAAAAGCATTATTTTATACAAAAGAAAACAAAACACAGAAAATAATTCTATACATTTTAAATAGCAAGAAAAACATGAAATACACCAAAAATAAACTTAAGCCAGGGTAATAACCCTGACTGAACCATAACAGATGCCCCATACCATTACAGCAACTTCAACAAGATAACACAGAGTGTTCTTACTCTTCTAGGGAATTGTACTTGGAATCCGGAAACAGATTAAATAAGAGGTAACTAACCAGAATCAAAACCAGACAGCAAAAAACTCGAGATACAAGACAGAAATTGTAGTATGGAAACAGAGCAATGTTAAGTCATAGAAGGGTACTTTAAGGGAGCCATATGAAATGGTCCACAATTTTCACTGCACTGGAGAAATTTGGGTTTGGGCCGAATATTTGTGCATGGATCAAACTACTGTACACCAGTCCAGAAGCTTCAGTCTGTATTAACAACATTTATTCAGACTACTTTAAACTAGAACGTGGCACCAGACAAGGATGCCCCTTGTCACCACTGCTGTTTGCAATCGCCATTGAACCACTGGCGGTCCACTGTCGAAATTCTTATCAGATAAAAGGGATTATCCGAGAAGGACTGTAACAGAAAATTTCTCTATATGCAGATGATATGGTTTTATATATATCAGACCCAGAAAACACTGTGCCTGCAATTTTAACAGCACTTTCAGATTTTCACAAGATCCCTGGTCTCAGAATTAATTTGAATAAAAGTATACTCTTTCCAGTGAATTCTCAAGCATATAATATTAGATTGGACACCCTACCTTTTACCATAGCAGATCAGTTTAAATACCTAGGGGTAAATATCACAAGTAAACATAAAGCTCTTTATCAACAAAATTTCTCCATCTGTATGGAAAAAATTAAGCAAGACTTGCATAGATGGTCAACCCTTCATCTCACTCTAGCCAGAAGAATTAATGTTTATTTCAAAACATCCCAATATATATCAATAAATCATTTTTTAAGCAATTAGATTCAACCATAACCTCATTTATTTGGAACTCAAAACATTCACGTATCCGAAGAGCGACCCTACAAAGACCTCAGGCAGAAGGTGGCATGGCTCTACCTAATTTTCAGTTTTATTACTGGGCAGCAAACATACAAGGCATAAAAACCTGGACACAAATAAATGAACATACACAGGCTTGGTCCACAATAGAAGTAAAATCCTGCAGCACTTCTTTATATTCAAAGCTCTGCGCTCCAATAAATGCAAGTTATCGCAAATATACTAATAACCCAATTGTGCTTCACTCACTCAGAACATGGAACCAATTTAGAAAGTAATTTAAGATGGAAAATCTTCTATCTGTGGCACCCCTGCAAGAGAACCGCCTCTTTCAACCCTCGTAAACATATCCAGTTTTTAATATCTGGAAAAGATTTGGGATTAAATTGCTCAGAGATCTTATATAGACAATATGTTTGCATCCTTTGAACAATTACATTCCAAATGTAACCTTCCAGCTACACATTTCTTTCACTATCTTCAAATTAGAAACTTTGTCAAACAGAACCTGCCCGATTTTCCTCATCTCGTACCCTTTACCATGCTGGAAAAAATACTACTCAAGTTCGAGGACTTAGACACCATTTCTGCAATATATAAAATTTTATTACAGTCCCTTCCTTTCAAAGATCCATGAGGACAATGGGAAAAAGATCTCTTAATTAATATATCAGAAAAGGAGTGGAAGGTAGCAATGCAGCGAATTCACTCGAGCTCCATATGCGCAAAGTATAGAATTATTCAAACTCAAAACTCAAAATTATATATCGCGCTCATCTGTCTCACTTAAAACTGTCCAAGCTCCTGCCTCATTGGGTCACATGTTTTGGGCCTGCACCAAATTAACAACATTTTGGACCAAAATTTTTAAGTGCCTTTCAGACAGCCTTGGTGTCACAATCCCTCTTAACCCATTAATAGCTGTGTTTGGTGTTGTTCCAGATGGATTTGAAATGGATAAGGACAAGCAAACTGTGATTGCATTCACTACACTTTTAGCACGCAGACTGATTTTGTTAAATTGGAAGAATCCTAACTCTCCTCTAAAACGTCAGTGGGAAACCGATGTTTTATATTATTTGAAATTGGAAAAAATCAAATTCTCAGTTAGGGGATCTGTACAGAACTTTTTCAAAACCTGGCAGAATCTAATCAATAATATTTTAGAATAAGAAGAAATAATTATTTCCGCATTTCTTTTCCTTCTCCATTTATCTTTTTTTTGCCCTATTAAACTCAATAATTTAGGCATGTTTACAAGCCTTAAGTTTTACTCCTTTGGCCATGCTCTCCTTCTCAGGGGTGGGGTTTGATTTGTTTACAATCCTATTTTTTGTAAAATTGATCTATATGTACCGAATGATTACAATAAAATTAATAAAAAAAAAAAAGAAATGGTCCACAATGAGGAGACATTTATTACATATAATACAACTCCAATTCCAATGAAGTTGGGACGTTGTGTAAAACGTAAATAAAAACAGAATACAATGATTTGCACATCCTTTTCAACCTATATTCAATTGAATACACTATGAAGACAAGATAGCGAATGTTCAAACTGATAAACTTTATTGTTGTTTTGCAAATCTTCACTCATTTTGAATTTGATGCCTGCAACACGTTCCAAAAAAGCTGGGACAGGGGCATGTTTACCACTGTGTTATATCACCTTTCCTTTTAACAACACTCAATAAGTGTTTGGGAACTGAGGACACTAATTGTTGAAGCTGTGTAGGTGGAATTCTTTCCCATTCTTGCTTGATGTACAACTTCAGTTGCTCAACAGTCTGGGGTCTCCATTGTCGTATTTTGTGCTTCATAATGCGCCACACATTTTCAATGGGAGACAGGTCTGGACTGCAGGCAGGCCAGTCTAGTACCCGCACTCTTTTACTACGAACTCACGCTGTTGTAACACATGCAGAATGTAGCTTCGCATTGTCCTGCTGAAATAAGCAGGGACGTCCCTGAAAAAGATGTCGCTTGGATGGCAGCATATGTTGCTCCAAAACCTGTATGTACCTTTCAGCATTAATGGTGCCTTCACAGATGTGCAAGTTACCCATGCCATGGGCACTAACACACCCCCATACCATCACAGATGCTGGCTTTTGAACTTTGCGCTGATAAACAATCCGGATGGTCCTTTTCCTCTTTGGCCCGGAGGACATGACCGTCCATGATTTCCAAAAACAATTTGAAATGTGGACTCGTCAGACCACAGCACACTTTTCCAGTTTGCGTCAGTCCATCTCAGATGAGCTCGGGCTCAGAGAAGCCGGCGGCATTTCTGGGTGTTGTTGATATATGGCTTTTGCTTTGCATGGTAAAGTTTTAACTTGCACTTGTAGATGTAGCGACGAACTGTGTTAACTGACAATGGTTTTCTGAAGTATTCCTGAGCCCATGTGGTAATAACCTTTACAGAATGATGTCGGTTTTTAATGCAGTGCCGCCTGAGGGATCGAAGGTCACGGGCATCCAGTGTTGGTATTCAGCTTTGCCGCTCACGTACAGAGATTTCTCCAGATTCTCTGAATCTTTTGATCTTTGAAATCCCTAGATTCCTTGCAATTGTACGTTGAGAAACGTTGTTCTTAAACTGCTGGATTATTTGCCTACGCAGTTGTTCACAAAGTGGTGAACCTCGCCCCATCCTTGCTTGTGAACGACTGAGCCTATTGGGGATGCTCCTTTTATACCCAATCATGACAAACACCTGTTTCCAATTAACCTGTTCACCTGTGGAATGTTCAAACAGGTGTTTTTTGAACATTCCTCAACTTTCCCAGTCTTTTGCTGCCCCTGTCCCAGCTTTTTTGGAACGTGTTGCAAGCATCAAATTCAAAATGAGTGAAGATTTACAAAACAACAATAAAGTTTATCAGTTTGAACATTCGATATCTTGTCTTCATAGTGTATTCAATTGAATATAAGTTGAAAAGGATTTGCAAATCATTGTATTCTGTTTTTATTTACATTTTACACAACGTCCCAACTTCATTGGAATTGGGGTTGTAATTCATACTTGGTCTATTTCTTATTAGGTTGAATCTACAAGCTAGGGCAACCAGGAAGTGGATGACACTGACCTTTATACCATCGCCATAGTGGTGTCACACATTGCACACTCCCTGATGTTTTTCCTAGCAACCACCTGGAAACCAAGCAAACACAAGTCAAAAAAATGGTACCAAACCACAGCAAAACCAAGTTGGCACAGTGGCAGAACACAATACATTTTTAATATTGTCAAAAACGTGTCTAATTCAAAAACAAATGTGATGATTGAACACCTTGATCTCAAAAATCCCCCATAATAAAGTTTCAATAGTTTTTACAAGCCAAAGAGAAATGATAAAGAACTAAAAACAAGAAACAAATAATGACACAGAGCAGCCCTGCCTCCAGACCAAAATATTAAGGTGGGGGGGATTGAGTTCTGAAATACGAAGAGAACATAATTTAATAAAGTCCCCAAAAATCCAACAAGCTAGGGTGGTGGAGCTTGACATAATATTTTATTGGGCTTAGCTTAGCCAAATGAACCCCTGGAGCTGAGCCCAACACAGAGTACATATATATAGTGTTTGTGAAAATACACAAAAGATGTATAGTTGGGTTGACAAACTTTAATGGCTTTTCAAATATCTTTGCAAGTGTAACATTTTTGTGCACAGTAACTAGGACACCTACATTTCTACTTTGTTTTAATAGGGTAGACTCCAGTCTCCCTACCTTCCAAGTCAACACTGAAGCAGAATTTCAGCCAAAACATTCTAACAGCAACCACTGCAGGAATTCAACTAAAATCTCATTCATCCTGTTGCCTTCTGTATTATCGTAGTATTTCCCTCTACTTACCCTTTACCTGTTTTCTCAAGGGTAAATGTTCTCGTCAGGTTCGTTATCGGGTTGGTCTACTGTTGCACTTTAAAATGATAATACACACATACATAGATTCACACACACTCAGACCCTAACCACAACAGTGCCCTACAAATGACTCACACACAGTTGGCTAACTTTTAGCACTTAAAAACCACACAAAATGCTTTAAGTATAACACAATTTGTCACTCTCTCAGCACATCAAGAGACTTATTTATTTATCGGCACGGACAACATATGATGTTTTAAATAGACCTCAGACCTAAATGTTACTTTTGGTCTCCAAGAAAATATTAAAACATACAAAGACTCAGTATCCTTGACTATAGGCCATTTATCAGCCAAGAATACCTTCTTATCATACTGCCCCCTAACTATTGAGTGGCGCCTCACTCTCAGCCTTAAAACCCCGCAGCACAGAGCTAATGGCAAAATCTCCAGCTACGCCAGGTGCTCTTAGAAATCTACCTTATTACTTCAATCACTCTAGACATTAAAACAAAGCATAGAAAGTTAAAAGCAGCATGGTATTTATTACAAGAATAATAAGAGAATAATAATAATACCACTGGAACAAAGAATAGAAAATAAGTACTGATAGGAAAGTCTGAATATATATAGTCTTTAGGAAAAGCTTACGAAAAAGTTGAAATGACAAGGATGAATGTCCCAGGGAGGCGTTTGATTTAGCAATGGATGTTCATGATGCCTTTCTGACGACCAATGTCGTCTTCGTCTGTTCCTCTTCTTCTTCTCCTCCTCCCTCCTGCTCTTTCTTCTTCCTTCTTCTCCTTCTTCTCCCTCTGCTCCTCTTCCAGACCAAGGCATATTTATTATGAAATATCATGCCTTGGTTACACAACACATGAACCTGATTGGCTGGCTGTCAATGTGATTGATGAATTTTGCTCAAACTCTTTCCCAGATAATAAAGTTCTTTGATATTGCCTGTTTCCCTTTCCCAGGCCATAAATCCCAGATGTCCATCCATAAAGTAATCAATAGCCTGGGGTGTCAGTAGAGCATCCTTTCCCGGGTTGTAAAATAATTGAGCCCCAGAATGTCTTCCTTTCAATGTAGGAAACAGCTGTTTGAAAGTGAGGTGTGACAAAACCTGCTTTGATCTGTCTTAGTTCATCAGTTGTCTTGTCTCGAACAAAATATAATGGAAACCAAAATGTACAGATTTTATACACCATAACACCTTCTCACTACAGAAATGTTAATCTTCGTAATTATCACCATAATTTTTGAAGATATCTAATAATTATAAAAATTTTGGATGCTTAAATAAATCCAGCTTCAACCAATATTTCTTGCATTGTCAATTCTTCTCTGCCTGTACCTCTTGATGATCCCCAGCTGAAGACAATGATCTACTATCCTCCCTGAATTGTCAATAAACTGTAGGATTTTTAAAAGTATTTCTTTATGCCAGGGGTGGGCAAAGTCATTCCTGGAGGGCCGCAGTGGCGGCAGGTTTTTGATCCAACCCAATTGCTTAATAAGAAGCACTTATTGCTCTAGAAACACTTTTGCTTCATTTTAGTTATCTCCCTCATTAAGATTTTGAACCCTTATTGCTTATTTAAGTCTTAAACAGCTGCATTCTCGGTTTTTAATTGCTCCTTATTAGCAATAAGATGCAAATGACAAACAAAATCAGCATTTATCCATTTTGCTTGTTACCCTTTACACCTGTGTGTGTTTATTGTGCACTATTTAGTTTAATTAAATACTTGGAAGGAAAGAGAAGAGAAAAAAGTGAAGGATTGAGAATTACCCATCCGTTTTACACTTCAAAGTATTTGGATGATATCCTTAGAATGGAAAAAAAATCTAGGATATGAGAATGAATTGACATAGCAGAGTTAAAGCACTGACAAGCCATGAAATGTAATTTACTGGCAAGGATTGTTTACTAATTAAGCAACTGGGTTGGAACAAAAACCCGCAGCCACTGCGGCCCTCCAGGACTGACTTTGCCCACCCCTGCTCTATGCCATCATTAAACACCTCTCACACACAGAGACCATCACTGCAACTGCTGTGTTTTTTATATTGCTGGTACCTTTCAGTGAACTGCCACCTGCTAACATTGCAAGGAAGGCCTCCTTCTTGAACTTGACAGCTTCCTTTCTAAATAGTGTTCACCAACCTGTGATAGGACTTCCACCTTGGCAGGCACTAGCATTACATTTACCTTCAATACTGAATTTCTGAACAGGGTTTGTCAGACTTTATATTCTGACCTTCCAAGAGATCAGAAGAAATTCTTAATAAGTCCATTTTACCCATTTGGGTCTTCCATAGTTGTTCAAATGATCATCTGTCTATCTGAACCGACTCAACCACGAGGTGATCAATTGATAGAATTGATAGCTCAGCACCTCTCATTACATGGGTGTCCAGAATACCAAATAGTCAATCAATGTTCAAAGTACTCTGGTGCCAGTTATAATAGTGAAAAAAATTTGTTTGAACATGGTGTTTTTTATAAACAATCCATGACTGGCACAGATATTTCAAAACAATTACCCATACCGTTCAAAGGAAAAACGTTGTTCTTCTCAATCATGTCTTTTAAGTTAATTACTTTTTATCCCCATATAACTGTAGAAATCTCATACTAGTTGATACCATTTAGAGCACCAAATCCACTGAATATTCTAGCAGCTAAACATATACAGTTTGTCATGTTCTGAGCTGTGGTAAGGCTGGTAAACAGTCTTTTTCCAAAACACATTTTACTTTAGATTTGTAACAGACTTAAAAGGACAAAAGAAAACTTAAAAAATCTTCAGCAGCAAAATGACTCAATCTGTGTCTCAACTCATCTAAAAAATTCAAAGACATCTTCTTAGAGCTGAGTTCATGCAGGGGTTAGAGGATGCTGCTTTGCACATAGATCTGTGTATAAAGGTGACTTTGACTACATCTACTTGGTATTTTATTTTCTTGCATGAGTTCTACCTCTTACCCTACAAGATATATTTTGTCCCATACCCCAATTGCCAGTTTAATTTATAAAGTTTACTATGCCTGGGCCTGTTCTGCTATTGTTTGTTTCTTAACAGGAATTACACCCAACCCTCACCCCTCCACTTGTAGACTGAGCACTACTGGCCACCAGGTGGTTTATGGTGAACACTACAACAAGCCTTGTTCTGGGAGTAACTGCTAGTATCCTGTTGCAGAAAGTGATTACATTTATTTAAAAACATCACAAAAGTTATATTATTAAATGTTCTTTGTCTATCCCTAACATATCAGGAATACATGCCTACAGAATACATAGCTCTTAGAATCACTGATATGCAATACAAAAGCCCAAACCTAAGATAGGTGGACCAATTTATTGTTGCATAAGATTTGGGAACAAACTTGAGTTGCAGAGGTGAGTAGTAACGAGTTACACTTACTCCGTTACATTTACTTGAGTAACTTTTTAAAAAAATTGTACTTCTAAGAATAGTTTTACTGTACCATACTTTTTACTTTTACTTGAGTACATTTGTGAAGAAGAAACGCTACTCTTAATCCGCTACACTGGGCAACACTCGAATCGTTACTTTTTTTCCATTATATATGCTGTTTTCCAAACATGCACAGCGGAAGGCAGCCGCCGCGTACTCTTTAGCTAAAACTCTATAAACCATTTCCCATTCATTCTCTATGGTAGTAGTAAACCACTGCCGATGCAATCTATTATGCTTTTTGACATAATTCTTTGAGTTGTAAAATACATATACATTATATATAAAACGAAACTACTATATACTGTACTGTAGGTAATACTGTTATGCATCTGTCTAGTGCCTTCTCTGTCTGCCTATTATATAAGTGCCTTCCCTATCTATCTGTTTATCTAGTGCCTGTCACATGTGAATGTACTCTCACTGCCTGCTTGCCTTTCTGCAGCACCTGCCATATAGTGCCTTTCACATCTATCTATCTATCTATCTATCTATCTATCTATCTATCTATCTATCTATCTATCTATCTATCTATCTATCTATCTATCTATCTATCTATCTATCTATCTATCTATCTATCTATCTATCTATCTATCTATCTATCTAATTATACTCTACACAAGTGTTTTTCAACTGGTGTGCCATGGAAATAACAGTGTAATGCCCCTGGGTCCTGACCAGAAAAAGACACACTCCTCAGTGTGGTAATGTGCCTTACTGACATTACCAGCAATTAAAGAAAATTAGTTTTGTTTTTTTTCTCCTGACAGCTTTATATCTTCTATTATACAGTGCCTTCCCAGTTTATCTATCTAGTCACTTCTCTGTCTGTGCATTATTCACTGATCTGTCTGACAGTGTATGTCTTACAGAACTTAAAAATAAGAACAGTTATAAGGACACTTGTTCATGTTAATTGCAGTCTCAATTTTTAATCTTTTTAAAAAAAGCATCCTACATCTATTATACAGTGACTGTGTCAACTGTGTCAATTATCCGCGACTGGCCAGTCAAGGTAAAATGAGACTTCTTGTACATGCACAAGCTGCCTTGTTCTAATGTTATTTTCTATCAGCTGTGCTATTTGGAGGGCAAGTGAATATACAGTATTATACTGTCAGTGTACAGTCAGTATATCTTGTCACTGTAAGTAGTTTGCACTGTTCAATACTGTAGGTATTGGCTTCAAAAACTTTGTTGTGAAAAACTGAGATTTGGAACTTTGTGTTATTTTTGCATCTTTATTTTGTAAAGATGTTATTTATTTTTACTCATTTTTTATTTTATTATTTGGAAATAGCAGAATTTGCACATTATTTTATATTTTTGTCTGTCTTATTACAACATTTCTAAAAAATAAATCATTTATTATGATCAGTTACTCAGTACTTGAGTAGTCTTTTCACCAAGTACTTTTTTACTCTTACTTGAGTAATTTTTTGGATGACTACTTTTTACTTCTACTTGAGTAATATTATTTTGAAGTAATGCTACTCTTATTTGAGTACAATTTTTGGCTACTCTACCCACCTCTGTTGAGTAGTTGCAGGACATGCTTGTAAACACCAGAAAGACAAGTAAACAATTAACATAATCAGTAAAATTAAATGATAAAATACAGGTGTATACAGTATATATATATATATATATATATATATATATATATATATATATATATATATATATATATATATATATATGCTGTATATATTGTAGCAGTTAAGGCTTTTGTCCACCTCTTGAACCCTCAGGTACCACTCTGAACACGAGGTAAAAGTACAACAATATTTTATTTTACTGTTATACAGTGCACCAAGCACTCTCCACACTACACTCATATAAATCACAAAACTCAACAATAAACCAATCCTCCTCGCCCAGACACTTTGCCACCCTACCTCCCAGCTCAGCTCAGTGTTCTGGGCTTCCCACAATCCTTTTATAGCCCCTGACTCGGAAATGGTTCCTGGCAAAACCCATAAGTCCGTTTTCCTTCCGGGTCAGGGCAAACAGTCCTTTTCTTCACCGCGGGAGCACGTCGCTTCCTCCAGTCACGTGACTGTGACGCACTCCCGGGTTATAGGGCACACAAGAGCCCACTAGCCCCCCTACAGCGACTCCCGGTGGTCCCCAAGGTATCCAGCAGGGCTGTGTATAGAAACTACAAAGTCCATGAGGCCCTGCTGGAACTCGGGGCACCATCATGCTGTCCAGAGGGCTCCTCCTAGCGGCCTGGGGGTGGCGACCGGAGTCCATAGCCGGTCGTCCATCACAATATATATCACTGTTTGATCCCTTCTTCAACAGTCATTATAAGAAAGTGTTGTTATTGAATACAGTAAATGTAAAGCATTGTTGGATGGATCATATATCGAAAAGCTCTGAATAAAATATCTAATTAGCTAAAACTAGAACTGTTTTCTGGACACATTTTTAAGAATATACATGCACACTAATAGATCAGTGGATTGCCAAATTCTAAACAATGTCATGTAAGATGTTTTGGATGATGGTAGTTGATTATTTATCAGATAGTTTTGGATTTCTAATCATTCCTAATCCTCTTACAGCAGACATTAGAGTTACTGTATATCAGAATGGATTCGATTACATGGTTATAAATGCACTGTACTTCCTTATATTATATTATTAGCATGTTGGCTAATTTTGCTCAGCTAAGAAGAATCCTAATGAACACTTTTTAAGTCAATGAAAAACAATATCTTATATTAGGCAGGACTGGAAAAAGTCTAATTTCCTTTGTGTAGAGCTGTGCAGAGCTTCTACAAAATCTGGCAAGATTCATTAATTTTATTCCAAAACAAGTCTGTTAGGGTCCTGCCAAAGTTTCTGTTAACTCCTGTTGTTTTAATCAACAGCAGGAAGTATAATATAAAGGGCTTTTCGTTATTAATTAGTTCTCTTTATTGGGTAAGGGTGTGGTTTTTTAGTGTTAAGATTAATGAATCTTGACTTTTTGATTTATTGCATTGATTGTATTTTTGATTGGATGTTTTCTTAAACTTTTCCTTTTAACATTATGTGTTTGTTTTATTATAGCTATCATTTTATAATACATATACCCATAAATAAATATAATTATTAATCATTTATAGTGCATATTGTATCTTTGCATTAAATAAAAAATCAGATTTCTTTTTGAAGCAGCAGCTTCTTTAAAAATGTAAGCAGACATATCTGCTAAGAACATTCACAGCGTGTACAATTCACACAGGATGTATTTTGTTAATTTTACTCTTTAAGTACTGACAGGCCATATAAACAAAATTTTGTCTCATATGTATTGGGCTCAACACTGAAAATAATAAGACAAATTAAACACTGTCACCCTGGTGGGTCCAGCTGAGGTGCAAAACATACCCAAGTGTGACTGTCAGTCATTAAAAAGAGAATTTGTCAATAGTATTTAACTATGGAGCTTGGCTCCTTTGATCTTTTTAAGTTTGCGGGTAATATATTACTATGAAGGCATACCTGACAAAGGGGAGTCAAGTAGCACAGCATAGCATTACCATCTACCTTCAGATTATTTTTCCCTTTCTTTCACACCATAATTTGGGTCTAATAAAAATATAGACATATTAATGGGGTTAATGGCATCTATAATTTTGCCCCATGTGAGTGATTTTGTCTGTGTGTGTATTGCTATAATAGATGGGCATTCAGTCCAGGTTTGATTAGTGGCATCAGATGCTGCTCTGCTCTGCACAACCTTCAACTGGATTATGCAGGTTTTAGAATGAATGGATTATTCATTTGGTCTCTGGTGGACAAAAAACTGTAATAGATTATTCATTTTTTATTATTTTTTAAATTTTTTCATAAAAAGCCTTATGTTTTTAAGAACCACCTAAATATTTGTGATCAGAAAGATCCAAACTTTATTGTAAGGCATGATGTATGTTTGTGATGACAGACTTTTCTTGCTTTGCACATTTTGGCTCCAGACAGGTGAGGGTGCACGTGATAATGTGCACATGCTACTCCAGTGTTGATTGAGGTGCTTGACTGATCACGCATTCACATGTAAACGTGGGCGGATCGATCAAGTGCTTCATTTACACCTTGAAGCAGGTGATTGTAGTATCTGTACCCAATCAATGTATAAAAGGAAACCTTCATAGTGAAAGAAGACAAACAAGGGAAGAGAACCATGATTGAGACAGCAGTATTGGGTGTTTGAGCCAGTAAGAGGGGAACAGGCAGAGCGGTTGGTAGCCCCGCAGAGGAGCAAGCAATCAGCAATCCAGGGGTGGATTGTTACCCACTGATAACGATGGAGGAGTGGGTAAGATGGTGGTGTTGTTTTTTCCCTAGGGATCCCAAAGATGGTAGGTGAGTGTGGTGAGAGATGAAAGGACAGTCGGCTCTATGCGGTCCAGCAGATGCTGAGGGAGGCAGTCAGGATGGAAGCTGGAAGTGAGGACTGAGTCTGAGTGAGCTGTTGGGTGAGCTGGGGATACAGAGGATGAGAAAAAAAAACATATCCTACGACTGTATGATTTTATTCCGGTTTTAAAACTTTGATTATTTACTGAGTGTTAACTCACAGACTTTCATAGATTTTATTTAATGATTTACATTTTTGGAAGCACATCTCAATTTGGATACGATTGATTGATTTTAAATAAAAATACTTTGCACCTACCCTTGCTGACTGTGTTTGTTCTCATGTGCCCAGCTCATCCTCGGTTTTATTATTGACAGTTCCAGGTTTAAGCTGCCAGGGACCGTGGAGCCAGCATGGATCATCAGAATGTTTTTTTTACAGTTTTCCACAAATATGACAGATGCCAGATATGAAAGTTGGACAACATAGTGGTACTGCTGTTAGTGCTGCTGCATCACAGGTCCAAGGACCTGAATTTGAAGTACAGTCTGATCAATGTCTGCGAAGTTTACATGTTCTCACTGATAATTTGTGGGATTTTTTTAGGTCCTTTGGTTTTTTTTTTTTATGGTTAAGAATGGGGGTTTGTGTATGAGTATACCCTGTGCCTAAAACTGCATAACCCTAAACACGGATTACCATAGTTAAGTATTTAAGTCACCAGCTAAGTATTTGGATGGATGCACAGAAGATGATGAACTGGAAATTATTTGTTTTAGAGATAGTTTAAAAGTGAGAAACATGAAAAACAATTTTTCAACTTCATGAAGAGATTTCATATAAAGTGAATTTGCCTCTTGTTTATTGAATCTTGAATATTTATCCGTATTACCAAAACACTGATCTAATTTTAGTTTCTATACTTGTGTTAATTTTCTTTTATATGGCTAGTGAAGTTTTAACACTAAATTCAGATAATTATTATCTCTCTCCTCAAATAACCCATACATTGTATTGTGCCTTCCAACAGTGTAAGCACATATACTTACAGTTATAAACACATACAAAATATACACTTGTGGGAGAAAGATATAAAAAGATATTGAGGGTCTGAAATTAAAGTTTTAATCAATTGTGACCTGTGGTGGGCTGGCACCCTGCCTGGGGTTTGTTTTCTGCCTTGCGCCCTGTGTTGGCTGAGATTGGCTCCAGCAGACCCCCGTGACCCTGTAGTTAGGATATAGCGGGTTGGATAATGGATGGATGGATGGATGAATTGTGACAGTTTACAGGCTGACCAAGGCTAACCAGAAACATATGGGGTAGAATGGAGATGACTGAGCACAGGCCCTTTAGAGTTTGTATTTCAAAACAGAAATCCCTGGAAATCACCTCTTAGTTCATTGCCACATCATTGTACATTTCCAAATTTTATAAAAAGCGGTTTATATTGCTCAAATAATGTATCAAACATGTTTTCTGCCAAACTGTAACACCCATATATACCACACACATTCCACAATTACACTACCAAACTGCATAGCATGCTGCTTCTTGGATACCACACCTACTTACCACTAAATCTGTGAAAATAATCAACAGCTTTTACTGTCATGCTGTTTATGTATGATTAGGCTCTCCACCACATTAGCAAAAACTTTCTGTTATAGATATTTAAAGTTAAATCAGGATGTTTTTATTTAAACTGTTAAATTGCATGTTTTAATTAAGTTGGGGTATTTGTAGGCATTAAATTCATGTTTCTAACTGATACTCACTTTCTGAATGTGGCTTTTGCATTCAGTGGAAAGCTATCGAAGCACCATCAAGAGTAACACACCACCACTAGACTGGGAGCCAGCAGAGTTGTAAAAAGTAAACAGAAATGATAATTGAGTAAAAGTCAAAGTAGTTAATCAAATATCAAATATTTCATTTCATAGAAGTAACAAGTATTTCAGTTAAAAAATACTTGAGTAAAAGAAAAATATCTAGTAAGGGCTAGCAAGAATACGCTGCAATATCTTGTGTGCACAACATACGGATTATCATGTTTCAGCCAGCATTTTTCCCTTAGCTGGGGTTCAAAGTACTGTTTCTTGTCTGTTTTGTCCAAAAGTGTGGCATTTATTTATATTATTTATTT
Organism: Erpetoichthys calabaricus; assembly: GCF_900747795.2. Classification (NCBI taxonomy): domain Eukaryota; kingdom Metazoa; phylum Chordata; class Cladistia; order Polypteriformes; family Polypteridae; genus Erpetoichthys; species Erpetoichthys calabaricus. The sequence goes on from NC_041402.2 coordinate 146,196,720, forward strand.
TATTATCATGTACATTATTCTTTAAGTTTATTTGATTATGTCCCATGTGTTTTGTGGGTGGTTCCCTTAGGGGAGGGGCCACCTTCCACTCACCGCCAGGAACGGCCCTCCACCTTATATATAGGAGGGCTTTCCATAGTTTCTGGTGGTTCATTTCGAACACGCTAGGGGTGGAGTGTTACTTTTGTTTTCCTGTGCCTTTTTGCTTTTGTAAATTCATGAATGTTTTGAACCTGCGCTCTGTTTTCAACTTTACCTTAGGATTCTGTATTGGGACTTTGTTTGCTGTGGATTGCCTTGCCTTCTCAGGCAATTTCTTTGTGCTCTTAGAAGCTTCTTGGATTGCAGAGCTTTTGCTAAAATAAATCTTTTATTTTATAAAGATTCTTCTAGAGAATTATGAAGAAATATTATTTTAACTTGAAACAATGTATTGTTTTGCAGCACCCTCCAAACTGACAAAGATGTGAGGTCTCCAATATTGAGCCGAAAACACAGGCCAGAACTTCAACTGACCAGCCCGAAAAATAAGCCCTGCCCTAGGGAAACTTGACCCTGGGAAACTGTAAAGCTTGATGTACTAGGCCCCAGATAATTAGAGCTTGTAAAGTACTTAGTAATGTCCAAAAATATAGAAATTTCTCACTTCTTTGGAGTAAAAACTGTAAAAAAAAAACTCTGGTTGTAAAAAAGATCCAAAACAAGGAGCTTTATAAAAAAAGAGATTACTTATCAAAAGAGAAAAAAACAGATCTAAAGAGAAAGAAACAGGCAAAAAGAGTTGCAAACAAGGCAATATGAAAGCACACGAGTCTTAAAACAAAATCCTTAACTAAAATCCTTCAACAGGGGCAAAAATATGCAATGAAACCAGTAAACCCAAAGAAACAAGTCAAAACACACACACAGCTCTAACACTCCACCAAAGTGCATTCAATGAAACACAAGAATTTTACTTTCCCTGCAAGGTCTTATTGGTCCTGCCTCGTGGGGAATTCTACCCATTGTAAAGGCTAACCTCGACAAAGACAGATACTAGAGGCACAAGTACAAAAAGCACATGTGATTTATTTACAGTTCAGTGTCCCCAACAACCCAAACACACACTTTCTTTAGTCTTTTCTTCTTTCTTTGTCCCTCACTCTTTCTTTTCTCCCAGTTCTTCTTCCTGTCTTTCTCCTCCACTCCTCAGCAAGCTTCGTCCTCTTCCTCCTCTCGACTGACTTCTCCGAGTAGTGACTGCTGGCTCCTTTTATAAGGCTCCTGCAGCAGTACCCCCTGGAGTTACCCAACAGGGCTGCACCAAACTTCAACACCCATGAATTCCTGCAGGAGTCCAAGGCACTGCTGCAACCCAGGGGGGTTGCCATCTAGAGTCCCGGGGGAGGTAACGCTCTAGCCACGCTTGCTCCCCCAGTCCTCCCAGCGTGGAGGCACGCTACACCATAAAATACACGTAACACAGGAGAAAAAGATTATGCACATAGAAGCTAAACAAATAAATAAAGTAAAATTGACATTGAATTTATAATTAGAAAAAAAATAATATATTAATATAAACAATGACAATCATAGAATCATAAACAAAAGGTAAGCCAAGGGAGGAAAACTGGCCTAGACATAACAAAATGCTTTTTGCAAACATTATTTTAACAATATGCAAAGGACTTTAAAAATACACCGATTTTACCTAAACCTTTGATACTTGTTATATTTTAAAACCATGGTATAGGAAGTTGGTGCCATTGAAACAATACCAATGGCATTAATGTGAACATGATTTAAAGGTTAGGTCAGATTCAACTTAAGTATGCTTCCAAAGCAACTAAATGTAGATGGGTGCACTCCTACAAGTAACTGCAATCAAACGGCATCCAATTCTAAACAGCCAAGCTGAATAAGCAAATGCTTATTGTGATAAGGAGACCATTTCCAAGTTCATCAGCAGCTGAAATATTAATGACCTTTATTTAAATATGGATATACCACTAAAGAGAAATACTGTGGCTGATGCCCCAAAATACATAGATAGATAGATAGATAGATAGATAGATAGATAGATAGATAGATAGATAGATAGATAGATAGATAGATAGATAGATAGATAGATAGATAGATAGATAGATAGATAGATAGATAGATAGATAGATAGATAGATAGATAGATGCTCTTTAAATAAATAAATTCATAAATAGGTAGATCAATGGAAAATGCATCAGAATGAATTTAAACCAAGAAAATTAAAAAGAAAGAAATTTTTTGACTTGGCTGGCAAAGCTGTTGATTCAGTGGGCTTCTCTTGAAGCGATGTTATAAGCCCAGCGCACCACAGCATAGAAAATTGCACTGGTCATCACATTATAGAAGATGTGAATGATGTCACTTCCCATATTAAAGGAACCCAGTCTCCTAAGGAAGAAGAGTCTTATGTAGTTCCTCTGTGTTCCAAGACCAGTCCAATCTGTTAATAATGTGAACCTCAAAGTACTTGGTGTAGAACAGCCACTTATTTAATAGTGACTGGACATAGAGACTCTTTGGTGCCGCAAAAGTCAATAACCAGTTTCTTATTTTTGCTGATGTTAAGATGCAGACAATATTCTTTGCACAAGAAACAAATTTCTCCACCTGACTCCTATATTCTGTCTCATCCTTTTTATCAGTACACCCAGTAAGTGCAATCATCTGAGAATTTCTGCGAATCACATAATCTGTTGTTATATTTATAGTCTGAGGTGTACAGAGTGAAGAGAAAAGGAGACAGGAATGTTCTTTGTGGTGCTCCAGTGGTGCTCACATCAGTATCAGAAACACTATCCTTGATCCTCAAAAACTGCAGTCTGCCTGAGAGATAGTCCGTTATCCAGAACATCATAGGCTCATCCACCTACTTATCTCTAAGTTTACCCCTTAACAAAGATAAGGCTGGGGGTGTTGAAGGTGCTGGAGAAATCATAAAGCATAATCCTTGTAGTGCTGCCAGCTTTGTCCTGATGAGAATAAGCCTAGAGGACAGATAGATAATTGTATCCTCTACTCCAGTCTTTGTCCAATATGCAAACTACAGTGGGTCCAGGTGGTCTACCACAAGAGGACTCATATAGTCCAGTGCCAGTATCTCAGAGGTCTTCATGATGTGAGACACGAGTGCCACTGACTTGTAGTGCCTTCTTTGGAATAGGAACAAAGCAGGATGTTGTCCACCTCAGTGGCACCTTCTGGAGCCTTAGGGACAGAGAGGACAGGTGACAGAGGACACACAAAGTTGGTCAACAGAGGTCTTATGAACTATGAGTACATCCGGTCCTGCATCTTTTCCTGTGTGTTGGTTCGGGACATTAGCATTGTCCATATCCCCTTCAAGCACCTGAGCCCCAGATTGCTTAAATCCAGTAATCATATCCAGTCCATTCCAGACATCCTTCATACTTTTCTATCTTGTTTTTTGCACTAAGAATAAACTGTAGAGTTGTGCTTTCTATTTATATTTAGAGATATATTGACTACACAAGTGTGTTTTAGCTCCAAGTGGCTTGTCATTATTGTCTATTCATTGTTTAATGACTCTTAAGTAGGTCTGAGATTAACTGGTTGGTTTCTGGCCTGAGCCCAATACTTCAGTAATTCTGTGTTGAAATAAGAGGTTAGAAAATAGATACATTATAACCAGCAGGCTGTCACTATGGTCTGAATATGCTATGGTGAGAATTGTAATCAATGGATGACTTTTCTGCTAGACAGCATTTATTTATTTAAACTGATTGCAGCTTTAAGAACTGTTTAGGCAAAAAGACAAGTTTGGTCTAGGAGCCAACATTCTTGAACTCTACTTAGGTTGACTAAAATTTTAGGAAAGCAAAACATACCATGGAGTCTTTTTTAAATCTTCATTCTGACTTGGTAAATGATTAAACGCAAAATCATTTGCAATTCAAGTTAAATAAAAACACCCAAACTTAAGTCTGATTAGGAGACCTGCAGGCACAGAAACCCTTAGTGTTGTGCTGACTTTTTATTTTTTAAACAAGGCCTGCAATTTTCAAGTTCAATTTTAGGATCATTCCATTAAAATATCTCTTCATTTTTGTCGCAACCAGTCTTTTGCAGCAACAGAGTACAAGTTACAAATGAATCCTGCGTGTCACTCTATTGTGGACCAAAATTACACATTCATCTACACTTATACTTGGCATTCAAAGACAATAGTTTATTGTATATGCACAACTTTGAGAAGTTTGAGAACAGAAAAATGCTTGGAGGTTTCCTGCACATAGACCATGCATATTTACCTGAGACAGTGACTAAGCTGGGAGTGAAATCAGGTCCATGGAGCTGTGAGGTAGCTACAACAACCACTGGACTTTTAGTGCTTTTAGTACATTTAATTACAAAAATGTTTTTTTCAATAAACTGATGTTTATCATAATGGACCCATTTAATGCTTTGCTCAGCAGCTTCACCTAAATGTTCAAATAGCTTCAGGAGGATGTGAAAAAGTGAGGGAAATCAGTGTGGCACCTAAAACTTTCAAGCATTAATGAAGAATGTTTTTTATCCATGAAAAAGCGTCTGTGTAACAAACTTGAAGCATCTGCAGAAGGAATGCAAGGAGAATCAGCTAAGTTGCCAATTGTTTAGCAAGTTGGAGAGAGCTGAGCCAGGAGAGTTTGTGGGTGGGAATTCAGACTGCTTCAGCCAATGTGTTGCAGTGCCATGGAAACCTCAGAGCCAAGAGTGGAAATTAAGGGGAGCCGCTTTATACCAAAGAATAACTTCTCTCTTGTAAGTCACGTTAGGCCACTGCAGTGATTTGGAATTACTTACTGCTACAAGTTTTCACATTAGACAATTTCAGTCTGCCATGCTGTAAAGAGAGAGAACATTGTTTATACTGTGTTTTTAATAGTAATACATCAAATTGCTAGAAGACAGGCTAATTATCCACCTGTAGTCTGAAAGCAAGCTCTCTGAGAAGGTCCATTTTGAACTTACAAATGTACACACATTTTTAGACATTAAACAAATGATGTAACACTTTGAATATTTGAATTAAATAAAAAGTTTAAATCATTACAGAAAAAAAAACTGAGAAATGAATTCCAAAATGATCTTTTCCCTCAGGCATTTCTCACTTTCTCTCCCATCTCTTTGCTACCGTATAGGACTCTATCTTTTTGCTTTTCTTTGCAACTTTATGGCTATTGATGTGAAGTTAATAATAAATGTTAATCCTTGTGGTATTGAAGAAGTATATTTTATAACAGTATGTTTTAATTGAAAGGAAACAGTTTTGAAAGCATTAGGGTTTAGACTTGAGGTCTGTTACCAAGTTCTTCATTAGTAATCTTTGTATCCAGAGCGTTTCTGTTCTCTTGATAATAACTGTTGTGATCACCATGATAAACACATTGAATCACCAGGGAACGTGTGAGAGGAAAGGACCAGAGAATAAAGACCATTGGACTAGTTGAAAATCTTAGTCAAAAAGCCAGAGTGTGTGTAATGAGTAAGGCACAAGTTACAAGCAACAAAGCCAAAATGCTAAGGCGAGATTCAAAAAGGAGAAAGAAAGTCTAAAGCTTAAGCCAAAAAAATAAACAAACACATGCAAGAGGTGCAAGAAGATATCAATTTTAAATCAAGTCATCAATTTATTCTAAGTTTGTTTTAGATATTAGGAACTGTGTGGCACCTTATTAAATGGCAACTGATGATATCAAAGTCCCTTCCACGTGATGTCAGGCAGCATGCTTTAACTATAACCATACAGGATGGTCATGAAAACAAATTGCTGGTGACGTGTTATATTAACATTATTTGAAAAATAAATACTGGAAAAATAAAGTATTAAGGTTCCTGTTTATTGTATATAAATAATTAAGAACATAAAAATAAAGGAATTCATGGCAATAATTCTCATTAAGCCATGGAAAGTATTTAACAGTTAGTGTAACAAACATGCCTTTGTAAATATTATTATATCAAAATCTAAAAACTCAGAATTGAACCCAAAGACTTCTGGAACTGCTAGGAGTAGCAACCTGAAAGTGAATGAAAACAAGGCCAAGGATTAGGCAAGCACTGAAGTCCCAGCCAAATGCATAGACTGTTATTATAGGCTAAAAAGTCATGCACTTTAGAAGTTTCAGATAAACTAAAACTCTAAAGGTCAGCATACTGTAAGCCTAAGCCATCAAGTTAGGATCTTAGATAGGCTGAAGAATTTCACAAAGTAATACTATGCATGTTTGGCTGAGAGACAACCCAGGAACTGTGCATCACAAAAATGTTTTTTAAGAATAGGCAATTCATAAGAAACCGATTTCGGGGCAGTGCAAACAGACACAATTGGTGTTCCATTCTGTAAACTGACAAATAAAAGTCTCTAGGGACACAAAATTCCTCCATCAAAATCTACTGTATAATCATGATCACTAGATTATTTATTTTTATTTCTCTAGTCATTAACTTTATATTCTTATATAATATAATATATATATTCTTTATATTATTTCTTTAGTCATTAATAAAGTATCTATCTATCTATCTATCTATCTATCTATCTATCTATCTATCTATCTATCTATCTATCTGTCTATCTATCTATCTATCTATCTATCTATCTATCTATCTATCTATCTATCGAGATTGATTAACCTAGATTTGTAGACAAACCTGGAGTTAAAATTCCAAAGCAAAGCCCATAGCTGTTATAAATTGAACATTTTATAAATGTTATTTTGATTTTTCATAATGTTATGGTTATTATTTACATTTTTTATTGTTATCTACCATTTTACCACAACATCAAATTGTGAATTGTTACAAAGTTATGACCATATTTGTATTAAACAACATAGTTTCCATGCAGATGACACAAGTCCAACTGACTGACTTTATAACGTGAGTCATATTTAACAAGATGGAGGTCACTGCCCTGTATTCATGTTATTAAATAATTTAAAAACAACCAATGGCATGACTTTCTCAAGCTCCTAGTTAGGGAAAAACATTTAGTTAGTTCGAGACCTTTAATTCAGTATCTTCTGAACTTCAAACTTTGTCTTTGATTTTAGTTTTGTTCACTGGCTTCCAAAGGTTTTTTAGCTCTGAGCCTCACTTGCATTAAATGTCTTCTATTTTGGTTTGGATCTCTAAACTGGTCAGCATTTACTTGCATTCCCCTTTTTGCTGAGCATATTTCTATATCAGGTCGAAATAATAACCAGTAAGTCATCAAATTCAGTGCACTGTAATTGTGGATAAACCAAAATTCTTAAATAGGAGACCAGGGTAAAAGAAAGATTAATAAAACTAAAAGTAACATTACCCTTTGTTTAGCAGTGGATCACTAAGTATTCATATGTTTCACTACTAGTACTAGAGTGTTGTACCATGTTAGCCATTATGAATGTAGTGAGAAGTCACGCAAAATGACACTTTTTATTACCTAACTAAAAAGATTACAATATGCAAGCTTTCAAGGCAACTCAGCCCCCTTCTTCAGGCAAGATGTTTACATCTGAGTTTCTGAGTTACCTCGAAAGCTTGCATATTGTAATCTTTTTAGTTAGACAATAAAAGGTTTCATTTTGCTTGGCTTCTCACTATGTTTCACAACTGAAATGAATGATGTTTGTGATTCTTTTTTCCTATTAATTCTTGTCTATTTTCTGTTCTCATTGATTGGGAATCAGAGGGTCAACAGACAAACAACTCTTTTTGTTTTTATTTCTTTCTATTATTGTGGAAAAATAATTTTAGGGTAACATAGCATTCATCTTTAAGAAATAGCATAAAGGGTTAATAAATGTCAGAAACCAGATAAAGGTCAAGTGAACAACAAAATGTACACTGAAACGCATGAATTGGTTTAGGAAAAATACTGAGATGGTCAAGTAAATAAAGAATGTACCAGAAGAAAGGTTGATGTAATGTACAAAATGTACTGAAGGATGCCTAAGAGATGACTAAGAAATCAGCAGATGTCCTATAAACGAGAATGGACAGTTGTTATATGCACAGAAATTTCAAGGGTGGTGGCCAGCTCAAAGGTATAAGAAGAACGAGAATATAATATAACAGACATTTATTTTATATAAATCATTTGGGTGTAAACCAATGAACCAACCAGAGTAAAATGTATGCATTGATTGACACTGTATGTAAATTCAACAGTTTATAAAATGAACCTCTCTTCTTTGTTTCTCTGACCATTCTGATCATGCTGACCAGGATGTGACAGACTGCTTTTGAAGAATGCTCCTTCCAAGGCATTTTGCTGAGGAGTAATTAAAAGATACAATAAATAGCTTTTCTTCTGCATGATTACTGAATTGTCCTGTTAGAGGATGTTTCTTTCTTTAATAAGACTAGGGGGCTTTGCCCCCTGCTTGCTTCACTCGCTAACCCCCTGGCTTGTGCTATGCGCCAGCCACTTCATGTCTCTGCTGCTCACGTATGTGGATTTCACTTGCACCAAACAACAAATCTTTTAATTCTCACGGATACGCCTCTTCATTGGGAAGAAACAATACTTTTCCCTGATGGCAACACGAATTAGATGATCTACAAGTTTCCGACTTAAAGTTTAATCCGAACAATATATTCCTTCTGTTTTCGCTGTTCCCTTATTTCACCGAGTAATAATTTCCATTTGTTTGTGCTAATGCGATCTTTACTATCATTTTTTTGAGAGTTTTGAATTTTAGTACTTTCATTATCTTTAACCTGTTCTGCATGTGTATCACACCAATGTTTTTGAAACTCTTTATGACGTTCTACTTTGTCATCTACTCTTTGTGTTTTAGTTCCGGCCCCAGGCGTGGATAAATCTCTTGGCACAAAATCTCATCTCGCGGGACTTGAAAGTACCTTTCTGAAAAAGTCACATCTTGTCCCATGATTTTTTGTATAATAGAGAGATGTTTAATTTCTACCACATTACACTTTGCCACGTTACAGTGGTTAAGTCTTGTGAGAATGAGGTGCCAATACATATCCTCCATTCACCACAGTCAGTGCTTCAAGTGAATTTGCAGATGCTGCTATATATGTTGATTTTTTAAATCTCCATCTATTTTCTAGCCCACTTTTCCAGTTCAGTGTTGGAAAAGCTCTTATCTATAAACTGTTTCAGTAAGAGCAGTCAGAACACCTGACACAATGATGAATGGTGGATAAATTGAGCCAGTAACCAATCAGACTGCAGATACTGGACCAGTGGCTACCTCTCTGTACCTCACATAGGACAACAGCATAACTTGGTAAGGTGCAGTAACACATATTGAAGAAGAATGGCGATAAGTAGCAATCAATACATACACCTTGGTCTGCAATGCATACTGTTTTGTCACTTTATATAAGTGGAGTGACCAGGAACTAATGCAAGTACTGACATTGTGCTTTTGTATTTACTAATTCTCTATAATATTTATAACCGTGCTTTTAGAATGCACATCAATATCTTTCACGCACATTAACAATGCTTGTACATACAGTATGATAACTTCACAGAACTAGAAAAGATCTTGTCCTATACAACCACTTAGGTCAAATAGACTATGTTATTTAGTGCAATGCAGGCATCATTTTATGCATGTCAACCTCTGTATACCTGGCAATAATAACACTATAAACTAAAAGTAATTAAATAACTAACCACACACTTTGAAGTTTGATATCAAAATCATATAGAAATACTACTGACAGCTGCACTATAATTTACAAGCATGACCAAAAGCTATTCCATATTTTAGAAAATTAAAGTATTGATACGAAAAACTAGAGGAATAATAATGTACTCCACACCTTAATAACTAAAACGAGCAAATATAATATCCATGTGATAATACACTGTAAGTAAATAAATGTATTTTCTTAAGTTTCCAAGAGTGTTTTCCTTAGACATTAAGATACAAAATAGTCCTTAAATATTTTGTTAAAAAATGTTCTCATCTTTCTTTTTTTTCATTTTATTTTGTTTACTTTTCCGAAATGTGAAACTGCTTTTAGTCATGTTTATTTTGTGGGTAGCAGCTCTTTAACTTTAAGAGTGGTGGTTGTTTTTTATGGTATAATTTACAAAAACAGAATTTAAATGTGTTCTTTCTTAACTGGAGGAGCTTGGCTGGATGTTCCCTGTTTTGGAGATGTATTTTTTCCTTGAAGAGATCTTTTATACTGTATATATAACACAACATGCTCAAAACCTGATTGATCCAATTTGCAGTCCCAGGAGCCAGCGGGAAGGCAGGAAGCCGTCCAGGACAGGGTGCCATTCCATTGCAGGGTCCACTCACACACGCAAACAGACTTTTATCCAGTTTGCAAGTTCTGCACAAACCGTGAGCTAAACTGGGGTCTGAACAGATTTTGGACACTGGATTACGGGGGCAACAGTGCAAATTACTGCATAACATTTTGACACAGTGACCATTCATTTTAATTAATTTAAGTATTCACTATTGACTAAGGACAGGCTCAGAGTGTTTATATGTTTTACAGCTATAACACCCAAACAGAATAAACAGATAAGAACAGAATGGATTTAAATCATTAATACAAACAAGTCATGGCAATAAAAAGTCTCATTACCATTGTAATTGACATCTGTCCAGATGCCAATGGTGGAAATGAAAACAAAAACTCCACCCAACAGCATTTATGGAGAAAATAGATTCATGGGGATCCTTGGTCAATTATAATAGACAGAGTCACAATGGCTATACAAAAAAACTCATACTTTTGATGTCCTAGGCCAACACCTGGTCATTCTACAATATCTTAAGCACATACTGAAACAAATAATAAGAAAGACAGCTTTTGTGTGTTTAGACATGACTAAAGTAATCCATCTGGCTAGTGAGTACATTGACATTGAAGAAGAGTGAGCTTCATAATCAATGGGCATCTGATTGGTCAGAACTTGTGAATAAAATGTGCACTGATGTATTAAGCAAGGTGCTCTATGCAGAACAGTGTACCGTCTACCTACGGTAGGTTACTGCACTAATATAGTTAATCAAGTCTCAATCATCAAATCAAAATTGAGATTTTTTTTTTAAGAATATGCCGAAATATGTATACTTCAGCTGATATACTAGACTGTCTTGGAAAAACAGGGGATAGGAGAAATTTAGAACATTATGACAATTTTGAAGAGAACGCTCCATTCATCCCAACACCCTCACCAATCCTTTTCACTTAGATTCTCCAAAATAACGTTAAGTCAAGATCTTAAGGTCCCTAAAGTCCCACTTTCTACCACACTAATTTCTAATTTATCCCATGCAATTATAGTCCTTTGTGTGAAGAAAACTTCCTTTCATTTTTGTGAATTTTGACCTTAGCAAATTTCCAAATGTACCTCTGTCTTCTTATTGAAGAGTTTATTTTAAAGAAACAGCAGGGATTCCCTTTACTAATTTCCTTCTCAATTGTACACACTTCAGTCATGTGTTGCCAATAGCAGGAGTCACTGACCCCTGAACCTCAAACATGATTGTACCAACTCCAGTCCCAGTTTCAAACAGAAGTTTTTTTTTTACACAAAATATCTTGTACAGGTTTCACAACAACCCCCTCTTTCAGTCTGTTCTTTTCCTTTCCTCTATTCTTCCTTCACTCCTCCAGCCTAGCACTATCACCTTCCACCTGACTCCAACTCTCTGAGTAAGATAAGGAGGTTTGGACCTTTGTGTATTTTCAGTGCCAGGCCATCAATAATAATAATAATAATAATAATAATTTTATTTATATAGCACATTATTACACATTTACATGCAACTCAAGGTGGTTTCCACAGATTAATAAACAAAAACAAAGATGTACCACATTTACTTGGATTATTGTTATTAATTAATACTTCAAAAATTTCTAATAAATGTAAGTATACTAAATATGTAATCAACCAGATATTGTTAAGCAAAATTTAACCACTAAAGTGAAAAACAAACCTTCACGCTTATCAGAAAAAGATTCTCTAATTAAAATGTTTATACATTAAGGCTGACAATAGAAGAACCAGATCTAATACCTGTAAATAAATATAAAATATAATATGTACAATATACATCTGTATCAACATATCTACATTGTCTGAAGATAGCACTCCTGGTTCGTGCAGACGCCTCACAAAGTAAGGTCAGGACTTCCCTCGCGTGGAACTCAGCAGAGCTGCCCAACAGTACTACAGTTTCCAGTATGTCCTGTGGGGGTTCATTGTGGGAGCATATAGTCTTGAGGTTGTCTTGCCTGGTCCTTCCATTATACTGACCTCTCAGGTGGGTAAGGGTGTTCTGTCCAACCACACTGGGATCCCAGTCCATCCGTGGTGGCATGCCGTGCTAGCCTCCTGGCTGAGGCAGGGAATGAGGTTCATCCTAGCTGGGATGCCTGTCCATCCCTGTCATCCATCACACATGTCATCTCTTAATCTCTATCTGTTTAAACTGTAAAGTTTCAGCTCATTCAGTCTTACCTCTTAGTCCTGGCATTAGTCTAGCTGCTTTTCTTTAGACTTTCTCAAGCACTACCACGTCTTTTTTGTAATATAGAGACCAAATCTGTTCACAATACTCCTGGTGAGGCTTTACTATTGAGTTATATGGCTTAAATATAATCTGTATACTGTGAGGGGCGGCACGGTGGTGCAGTGGGTAGCGCTGCTGCCTCGCAGTTGGGAGATCTGGGGACCTGGGTTCGCTTCCCGGGTCCTCCCTGCGTGGAGTTTGCATGTTCTCCCCGTGTCGGCGTGGGTTTCCTCCGGGCGTTCCGGTTTCCTCCCACAGTCCAAAGACATGCAGGTTAGGTGGATTGGCGATTCTAAATTGGCCCTAGTGTGTGCTTGGTGTGTGGGTGTGTTTGTGTGTGTCCTGCGGTGGGTTGGCACCCTGCCCTGGATTGGTTCCCTGCCTTGTGCCCTGTGTTGGCTGGGATTGGCTCCAGCAGACCCCTGTGTTCGGATTCAGCGGGTTGGAACATGGATGGATGGATGTATACTGTGATATATAACCTAAAATCCTAACAGCCTTCTTGTTCATTTCTGTACACTGTCCAGATGTAGATAATAAAGCATTCAATATGACTCCTATATCCTTCTCATAAGGTATATCTTCAAGTTTCAAACATTTCATTTTGTATACAGATCTAAAATTTTTACTTCCTATGTGTAATAATACTTTCATTAAATTTCATCTACCACAAATCTTCCCAAGATGGTATGTTGTTTTGGTATCTAATTTCATGTTATCTACTCATAACCTGTTTGGTATCAACTTGACCAGAATTTGTGCATATTAAGAATACGGCAGCCCCAAACTTTTACAGATTCTCAAAAAATCTAGAAATATAATAACAAGCAACAACAACCCCCCCACCCCCACCCCCCCAAAAAAACACACAAGAAATAAAAATGAGAAGACTTCAGACTTGTGTAATAATACAGAGGCTCATCATTGGCCCAGCTCGCAGTATAATCCTACCTGGGCACTATTACACTGAAAGTGAGTTCCTCTAAATATTTTTTTCTTTTAAATGTCACAATAAAATGTAACACAATTTTCAAATAACTTTCTAATAATTTTACAAAGTGGTTAAAATGTATTCTCCATGTCAGCAAATGCTGAGTGGAGGCAGGGAAGATACAAAAATCTACAGAGACAGGTCAGAAAAATTAAAAGCAAATGTATACCATAACCCCTTTAAAGCTGTTTTAAAAGGGTATAATTTTTATAGGACTTGGATTTCATTTCCAAATACATTTTTTGCCTCCAAGGCTAAAGATTTTTTTCTTAGTTTAATAATTAAATGGAAACATAAGTTTTTAAATTAGACACAGGGGCATATAATTTATAATTATGAAAAGGGCCTATTTTACTGTAGGCCTGTTCCATAGCTATTGAACAAGATAGCTTGAAGTGTACACATTGTCTTCTACATTTTATTTTTAGCTTTGATTGTCAGTGTGGTGGCAAAGCTGCAAATTAGTCCATATGAGGTAGTGTGGGTGTGTGTATGAGTGTGTACATGAAACAAAACACATGTGTGGGCATGAGTGTGCATGTAACTATTGATATGATCGAGGCTGGCTCTTGTCTTGCACATGATGTTGCTGTGGTAGCCTCTATTCTGAACTACTGTAGTTATACCTGGGATCAGCAATGGCTGGATACAATGCAGTAGCAAAGTCTTTCACCTGGTAGATTTTGGGTTAAGTTTTCCTTAATCTTAATGTTGAGATATATGAAATATACAGAAGTAAGTAAATCAATGCTTTCAATTGAACTTTTAGGGAGGTGATAGTGAATGACGTGAAGTAGAAGCCAAAAAAAAAAAGAAATATAAGGAGCATGAATAAAATGTACAGGCAATTTGCTTTTCCTTTTAATTAAATAAATAATCAAAAAATAACACAAAAGTAACTGAGTATACTCCGTCAAGAACAAAAGCTGTGTGTTTGTGATTGTGTACAAGAAAAAATCCAATAATACTTGTTTATTATAAGAGAGCTTTTGAAATAGGGAATTATGCTTGTTATGACTCATTATGGGAGTAAACAGAAACTGAGAAATGGAAATTTCTGTAGACAGTTCCTTAATTGCATCTGTTTCATCATAATGAGTTATTGAAGTTGTCGTTCATTGAAGATGTTATTTATGCAAAGTATTAAAACTCTTAAAAATGGTTGACACCAGTCAGTGCGGACTTCCACATAGACTGTACAAAACCAGGATAGAAGCTGTCTGACACAGTGAAATAATACTTATGGTACTGTATAATACATATGTCATCATTTTTGCTTTTTGTTTGAATTCCAATATTTTTTTACAGACACAAAAATGATAATCAAATTTAAATATTTACAACTCAGTCATTTTTCAACATTGTCTATATATGCAAAATACTGACATGTTTTACTGTAAATGCCATGTTCTCATTCTGCGGCCTTAACTAAGCAGTAAAAAAATAAAATCAATTGTTCAAATCAGGACGCAGATACTTTTGCATAAAAACATCTGAATTTCAAGAAAAGTGGTATTCAAAGCAGCAACCTGCCAATAAATCAACAGATCTTTACAAAAAGCAGGAGTTTTAAAAGCTTAAACTAAAATATTACATTTCCAGAAGATATTGATTGTAACTTTGGCCATCTTTATTTGGAGCTGAAATTAAACCGAATTCCTCTGACAGTTTCATGTACGCCATTAAAACAGTCAGCTCTCAAAATGTGGATTACAGCAAGTAACTGGGGATCACTAAGAACAAATAACTAATAATAATGGCCTGCAAAATTTATTTTTCACTTCCATCAAAACGTTTAGGTGTTCTTTATACTGTAGATTAGAGAGTACAGAGCAAAAGCACTAATTTAGAGAAATAAAACATTTTCTAATTATCAATTAAAAGCAGTTAGAAAAAACAGTCACTTGCTAATTTCTTTCCTATTATCATCTGAAGGTGTTTCACGGTGGAATGACCAACAGACGTCTCTTAACACAGAATCACTCCACTTTCCCCTATAGTTTCCTTTCCACTTAAGGTGATGTCCTGGTGAAACCTTTTCCTATGTTCATAAGAAACCACTCCTATGTTCTTAAGGAAAAAAACATCCACATGAGTGTAGAGCTGTATTTTTAAGGACATGTTGCACCCAAGTGCTAGGTAGGAACAGAAGCTCCTCAACTAGTTCCTCATTGTTTTCCACCTTCATATTCCTAAGAAAATGATGGCACATGCTTTCAAATGCCTTCCAAGCTCTTTTCTCAACTTGTTTAACTGTTACCTGGTCAAGACAATGGATGAATAAGCTTGACTTGCATGTTTCTGTAAACACTGTTTAAACAAGGAGTTTCTTTCTTTTGGACATTAAAAAGAAATCCTTCTAGCCTTCTTAATGTAAACACATCCTGAAGAAATAAGAAGAGAAAAAAAATGCAGATTGAGAGCAAAATGTTTAGGAAATACTTCATTTTGGGATTTTTCCTCCTCAACTAATGATAAGAATGAGGAAGACTGCCATTTTTCAACTCAAACTAAACTTCAAATAATTTTCTTAGGTTACTTATGCCATAAAACAAGCATAACTTATTTTAAGAAACAACATCAACATTTTTAACTGAATCTAACATCTCTAAGAAATGGTTTATGGTAAAGAAATTCCAATTTCAGAAATGTATTCAGCACACCTAAATCTACAATATAAAGTACACAGTATTTTTTTTTTTTTTTTGGTGCACTCCAATGTAATCAGGATTAAGCAGGCCAAGGTATGATTCCAGATTTGAACTGAGAAACTTGTTTTTAATTATCCATATATAATTTAAAACTTAAACAAAACCATGACAATAATAAGACAAGCTTGGCTTTTCACTTTACAGTATTTGTGTCTTATTCTGGAAATCCTTCAGGTAATGCATTAATAAATAGAAAAAAATATATAACAAATAAAAAAATAATAAAATCAGAAAAAAAAATATTAACGTATAATTGTCTTTATAGGCTGTTCAACTAATATCATAGTCAGATTTTGTTTTATTTGGTAAATTCATACTTTACTGGATCGAAACTGGCACACTGCGGTGGGTTGGTGCCCTGCCCAGGATTGGTTCCTGCCTTGCGCCCTGTGTTGGCTGGGATTGGCACTAGCTGACCCCCATGACCCTGTGTTCGGATTCAGCGGGTTGGAAAATGGATGGATATATGGATGGAAACTGGCACAAGCATTTGTTATGGATAAAATATGAAAAATGCTAACTGATCTACATTCCTTGAATTACAGATCTTTAAAGACCTGGCTTGATTTACAACATTCTGCCCATGCTGAACTGGGCACAAGGGTGTCTTCAGAGGCATCTGAACAAACGTGTTGAGTTTTGTAGTTAATCCATCTATCCATCCATTATCCAACCCGCTATATCCTAACTACAGGGTCACGGGGGTCTGCTGGAGCCAATCCCAGCCAACACAGGGTGCAAGCCAGGAAACAAACCCAGTGCATGGCGCCAGCCCACCGCAGGGCATTTGTAGGTAATACACCATACAATTACATCGATGAATTTTATAAAGTGATAGTAGAAAGTGCTAGAGTTGGCTTAGCACTACTATTTCATCTCTCCAGAATACTGGGTTCATATCTTTGCCTGGACATGGTGTTGAGTTAGCACATTTTCTCTATGTTTATGTCAGTTTTTATTCTGGTAGTCTATCCAAATCGTAAATCCATTTTATTTGATAAACTGGCAGCCTTAGATTGTTGCATTGTTAGTAAGTTTAAATGTGTAAATGAGAGAGTGTCATCTGGAAAACCTATGAAGTAACTAGTAAAAGCCCAAAAATATCACACACCCTTATTATTTTTTTATTTTTTTATATATATAGCAAAAGTTAGATCTCTTATATCATTGAAAGATGCTGAGAAATTAGTTCACGCTTTTGTTTTCAGTCGACTAAATTACTATAACGCACTCCTCTCAGGACTAGCCAAAAAAGACATAAATCGGTTGCAACTAGTGCAGAACGCAGCTGCTAGATTCCTAACTAGAAAAAAAAAATCCGAGCACATTTCTCCAGTTTTGATGTCACTACACTGGTTACCTGTGTCACTCAGAATTGATTTTAAAATACTGCTTATGGTTTACAAAGCCTTAAATAATCTCGCTCCCTCTTATATATCGGAATGTCTTACACCTTATATTCCAAATCGTAACCTTAGATCTTCAAATGAGTGTCTGCTATGAATTCCAAGAGCTAAACTTAAAAGAAGCGGTGAGGTGGCCTTCTGCTGTTATGCACCTAAAATCTGGAATAGCTTGACAATAGGAATTCGCCAGGCTAATACAGTGGAGCACTTTAAAAACCTGCTAAAAACACATTACTTTAACATGGCTTTCTCATAACTTCATTTTAATTTAATCCTGATGCTCTGTATATTCAATTAATTATCATAACTATTCATTATGGCTCCAAAATCCAAACTAACCCCTACTCTCTCTTCTGTTCTTTTTCCAGTTTTCTGTGGTGTGGCAACCTGCACCACCACCACCTAATCAAAGCACCATGATGTCCCTACATTGATGGATTAAAGGCCAGAAGTCCACGTGACCGTCATTATCAAGTCCTTCCATGAAAACCATGAATACAATGAGGACTGATTGATGTCATTTATGTTAGGTAGAATGCCTAGAGGGGGCTGGGCGGTCTCATGGCCTGGAACCCCTGCAAATTTTATTTTGTTTCCAGCCGTCTGGAGTTTTTTTAATTTTTTCTGTCCTCCCTGGACATCGGACCTTACTTTTATTCTATGTTAATTAATGTTCTCCTATTTTAATTCTTACTTTGTTTTTTTTTTCTCTTTCTTCATCATGTAAAGCACTTTGAGCTACATTATCCATCCATCCATTTTCCAACCCGCTGAATCCGAACACAGGGTCACGGGGGTCTGCTGGAGCCAATCCCAGCCAACACAGGGCACAAGGCAGGGAACCAATCCTGGGCAGGGTGCCAACCCACCACAGTTGTATGAAAATGTGCTATATAAATAAATGTTGTTGTTCATTATCATTATCACTCCATGTCTGACTATGCATGTCCATCCATCTATCAATCTGTTTTATGAACCTGCTTCATCCAATACAGAATTGTGAGTACTATACAGATCGTATTACTTATTTACAGAGACTTGTGGGTAACACTGTGTATGTATTTTACCAGGTTAGGCTGGACTTTAGAGTTTATATCAATAATAATAAGTAATATTTTGTCATGATAAACACCTAGCAACTGCTGAAATGAATCACGTACTGAGTAACCCAATCAGTCAGACCTGTTACAGTAAGTGTGAATGTTTCCTTGTAAAACGTAACATTGTTCTTTCTATTTTAGACAATCATCCCTTTCAGAGATGATTTCACAATTCTTCCACCCAGAGCAGGCCGGAGTATCCAATTTCATTTGTCAGACTTGGCTACATCTCTGTTAGGCAAGCATGTGGGAATTTGGAAGACATATATTATAAGAAGTATAAATTGCCTTCTTTCATTTTGTTGGAAACCGCCAAACCTTCAAATATTTGCTAAATATGTTCAGTATCAGCTGAATGAGTTTATAATTCTATGACCTTTTTTTCAACGTGTGTGTTTTAACACAACATGAGTGAACTATGGGGTTTTCTGGTAATGATGTAATTGTAATGGCTATGGAAGTTCCACTTGTTTTAAAACTTTTCCGACAATATTTACAGGAAAGGAAACTGAGTAACTGAATGTCTGCTTCAGTATGGATCTGCCAAAAGAAAAATAGGTAAATTATTCCTGTGCTGTAAAAAATAGAACAGGAGGTGAAAGCCACAATCATATTTAGCTCTCATCAGGTGCAATTAAAAGGAAAAAACAGTTAAATACAAGTAAACCCCGCAATTCGCTAGCGAATCGGAAATCCTAGAATGGCAATCAGTTTCTGTTCCGTCCGATATGTGGATGGATGACATATCATGGCGGGCAGGTGTGTCCGGGGAAATGTCATTTAATCCAATAGGCATATATGTACTAAAGCGGTTTCGTTTTGTGGAGGCGTGAGTCTGTTGCCTTCGCTGACACCAACCGCTTCAACAGGTTGTGTTGTTTGGGGGCCACCTACTGACTCTGGGAGGCCGCTGCGTCTGACTGTGGGGCGAGCGCCACAGTGCAATATGCGCCTCGGTGGGAAGCCACTGCATGAAGACATATCATGGAGGGTATATGCGGTGGTGTGGGCTGTCGCATCTGGGCGGCCGTACAACCTGGCGTGCACGCTGCACCTCAGGTGTAGTTCACAGGTCGTAGTCTCGTTTCTGTGTTTTCTTTGGTTTGAGCCGCGACTCCTTTCGCAAGTGCGTTGTAGGCACGCACGTTGTCACAGTTGGTTTGAGCCGTGACTCCTTTCGCAAGCGCGTTGTAGGCACGCGTTGTCACAGCATGGACCTTTGGTTTGAGCCGTGACTCCTTTCGCAAGCGCGTTGTAGGCACGCGTTGTCACAGCATGGACCTTTGGTTTGAGCCGTGACTCCTTTCGCAGGCGCGTTACAGTTGGTGTGAGCCGTGACTCCTTTCGCAAGCGCGTTGTAGGCGCGGTGTTGTCACAGCATGGACCTTTGGGTTGAGCCGTGACTCCTTTCACAAACGCGTTGTAGGCACGCGCGTTGTCACAGTTGGTGTGTGCCGTGACTCCTTTCGCAAGCGCGTTGTAGGCACGCGCCGTGTCCGTACATCTGGTGAGCCCTGCGCCCATCCGGTTTACAACCTTCGGTTAGTAGTATGGATACATATATAGAAGAAACAAGACCAGGAGAGATGAATGGAATGAAAGACCAAAAAGCAGCCATTAGAGAAGATGAAGGATGAGACCAGAATGTTTGTCAGGCAGAGGGGTTTGTGTTTTTCTTTGAAAGATGTCCTTATGTCCTGTAAAAGAATATACTGTGATCAAGAGATGTAAGATGTTCTATAACAGGCTTTGTAAGTCTTTAGTTTCAAAAGTATGCACATCCTCTCTGAATCTCAATATATTTTATGATATAACTTTTGAACTGAAATGCATTGTTCATGACAAGTTATATGCAATAAACATTTTTGCTCATTTATTTTTTTCTAGTCTGCTGTGGCAACCCCTAATGGGAGCAGCCAAAAAGAAGAAGTTTTTTTTCTTGCCAAAGACAGTTATTAAAATTATTTATAAATAGGACTTAGATTCTCTTGAAAGCAAACTTTGAAGGAGTATTAACCCAAAAGAGTGTTAGGGTTGATTGAGTTTGTTTTGTCTATTCAGTTTTGCCTCTTTTAGTTTGGAACTTCTCTCTTTACCCCTGACTTCTAGAATTTGTTTGTTCCTTAATGGTGCCTTCCATCTCCTGTTTTCTCTTGGCTCAAACAATATTTCTAAATACCTATATCTTTCTGGGTTTTCACACACAACAGAGATAAGTCCAAAGGACCTTTACGCAAGCATGTCTACAACTAAAGGCAGAGATGAAATCCTGACTTTGAGAATGTGTTGTAGATGCCACATGGGCTGAACAGGCATCCCGGACAGAAGAGGGGATGGTTCCTTACCCAGAAGGGAGACTCCTAACAGGGAGATAGCAGGAAGGAAGGACTAAAAGGGATGGACGGACAGCCCACTGAAATGAGATGTTGCTGGGGATTTTTTACTCCCCCAGCACGCTGGATGGCAGCGGCCCTGGATATCAGTGCCCAGTGGGAAGCCAGCAGGGTATGCCAGGAAATGTAGTCCGGCAGAGCAGCCCTGCTGGGGTCTCTGGGTGCCGCAAGAGTATGCTGCAGGGAGACAAGCTCCCTGTAATAATGGACTTTCACATAACCCGGAAAAGCTTCCATTGGACAGTCACCCTGGCACTGGAAGTACTCCCGGGTCCATAATAAAAGGGACTACACTCCCTTTTCCAGGTGAGTCGGAACTGGAAGGAAGAAAGGCAACACTCAACTGGAGAAGGGGAGTGCAGTAGTAAGAGTTGGAAGGAGAGAGAGTGATTATTGAGAATGTGGAGAGAGAAACTTGTGCTTGTGCTACTTTGTGCTACTGTAGAAGGAATTTGGGTTGAATACAACATCCTTTATTTGCACCCGGGACTTTTGGTGTGTTCATATTGAGGGTTTCAGCCATTGATGCCATGGCTTCCTTCACAGTGTATAAGAGTTATGATAAAGTTAGGTGCAAGGTGACATCAGGAATGGCTTTTGCAATTTTATCCTCCATAAACACGAGAATCATCACTGAACTAGTGAAACTTCAGATAAGAGATACCGTAGTTTCCAAATTACTGTAGGACTAAAGAAAATAAAAGAATGTAAAGAAATGGAGCATATAAGGAGATCTACTAAAATATCAAATGCAATGAAATTGTGTCACAGCCATTCCAGGATATAACACCTCGAGTTACTGAACTCAAGGGCTGATGAGGTTAGAACCATCTCCACCTTATAGAGTTAAAAGCCTATACTGTATTTGTCATTCCTTCCCAACAAACAAACCCAGTTGTGTAAGTGTGGATTACCAGTTTGTGCTAATTTTGGAAGAAAACACGACTTGAATAAGGTTTTTGAAAGGTCAAGGAATGGTAAGACACTGTATTTTTGTATTAAGCTAGGCTAGCAAATGTTACAGGTTTATAATTAGAAAGGAAAACAAAGAAAAGAGTATAATTACATATTTGAGGCATGCCAGTTTGCTGAATGCTGGGTCTCTACAGCAGATGTCTCACCAAAATATACAGAGTAAATTTATTATTATCTATGACCTAATTGCTCATGTAACTGCATAACTTTATTTCTGAATGAATAAATTATTGAATAAAAAACTGTGTCTGGAAAAAAAAACAGAAATAAAATTACATTACATTGCAGTAGCTTTGTGCTGCTGATAGGTAGTTAAAGGAGTCATGGCCTCTCTCTTGTGTTGAATGTACAAAGCAAATCCTGTATAGAAAGTACAATAGATATGACTCAAACCCAATGACATGTACAAAAGCCAACTTTTCTATCAAAATGATATTTTCAATAAAAATTAAAATCCATTCAGGACTCACATGTAGTTAATTTAGAGTCACTAAACAACCTAACTTGCACATCTCAGGCAAAGCAACTGGGGAAATTCTTTGCCATACAGGAGTAACAAGCGAACTCTACATTTGCAGGTATTTAATTTTTTGGAAGTGAATTATCAAGTTATTGATTTATTGTATAGTATTTACATATTAGAGGAGCATATAATCTCCTGCTTTCTTTTTTAGAATGTACCTCAGCTCTTTAAAAACTGCTTTAATTTCATCCACATTTACCAATACCAGTTCTTGGACAGAGATCAAAATCTGTATTCTCTGCTCAGGCTCCAGCTGCACATATTAATAGCATCCCAAAAACATAATCTGAGATAAAGTGAACCTACCATATCACTGGGTCCTATTCTTTACTGCCTTCTACTGTGACAGCTCAACAGCCGCCACTCAGTAATTTGGTCCAGAGCCAGCCCTGCCACAGGTGCAGTTAGTGGGATACTTTAACACAGCTGCCTAAACAAGCCAGTGCTAACAGAGCCAGAACTAACAGTCATGTTTTACATCATTTCAGTCCAAAACCAACAGCTTCACTTCTTGACTAGGATTATGGGACATTTTCACAATGCCCACAATTCACTTGCATTAGCTAAACCAACATGGAACACTTACAGAGTCAAACAAGATTCAGATATAGGGGAGGGAAATCCACTTCATTTCACCTGTTTTCACAAAAAAATAAGTTTTTCTTCTTATACCTAAACACTTGATCTTGTCTACTCTGTATGCCTTTTGTAGAATTTACAATGACAAATAAAATTTGAAGCAGTTTCATGATTCACTATTTTTGCTGGATCCCTTATATCCACACGATTTTTCTTCTTTCTTTAGTTAGTTCTAGCGCAAAAATCTGCAATCATGAGCCGTATATACTCTGAATTAACTATAAGAAATGAAATTTATTTCAGTTCTCACTGTCTTTCTGTTTTAATCTTTATGTGTGCCATTATAGTATTGTTTTTGCATTTTACTTTAGTTTATAAAATAATTTTATTTTGTATACAAGTAGATAATAACATCTGTTAGCACTTTATAAAGATGGGAATAGATGGCCCCAAAAGTTCTGTGGCTAAACCAACCCTAAAGATGCCTATCAATATTAAACATGAGGTTGTGCATAAGTTAAAAACATTAAGGATGCCAAAGCAATACAAAAAAAGATGTTTTATCAACAAAAAATCAAAATCACACTAGACACACTAGCATATATATATACATATTGTAGGTACTCCAAAGGACGAGTGGATGTCCATATATATACTGTACATGATACAGTATCTGCCAAATTATAAGAAAAGTACACAACATGTGTTTTGGCCTTATTGGGTCTCATCAGGTGCAATTTGGCAGATACTGTATCACATACCTATGAGCTGCTTCTTGCAACTGAGAGCATATGGCGGATGCTGACCAACCGCAAGCATTACCAGGTAGGTAACCACCTAAATAATCAGATGGAGATTCAGAACTAAGAATGTAATACTGTACTCCAATCTTTACCCTATCAAATAAGTGAACCAGCTGTTGTGGCGCAATGTCAGAAGCTTCGCCGCAGGTCCTGACAACTGAGGTTTGATCCCCATAAGCCCCAATAAGAACAAAACACATGTTGTGTACTGTTTGTATTATTTGGCAGATACTGTATCAAATATCTATGTGCTATTTTTTGCAACTGAGAGGATGTGGCGGATTTTTGCTGACTGGCTGACCAACCACAAGCGCTACCTAGTAGGAAACCACCTAGATAATCAGATTATATATATATCAGCCAATCCAGAACATTACAGCTTTGTTCACATCTTTGTGGCATAATCGATTAACACAAGTATATACTGAAAGCCATTTTTGCTCTTTGGAAGTGGGCCAGCAATATTTAATCCCACCCTCTCAAAGGGGACATCTAAAATAGGCATTAGTACCATGGGCGCCCTGGTGGGTCTGGGAGTGGAAACTATTTGACAGTCGGGACAGGCCTTACAAAATCATTCCACATCCCGGCCCATATTCGCCCAATAAAAGCATTGCATTCCCTCATCTTTTCCATGCCGAGGTGACCCCTCAAAACGTGACTGTGAGCAATTTTTAAAACCTTCTCCCTATGCTCACTTGGTACTACCAACTGCTCGATACGTCCATCACCTATGCAATCAGAAATCATCCGATACAGAAAACCATCTTTAAGCAAAAAATGTGGTGTTTTAAAATTCGGGCCCTCTCTCTCCAGATAGTAAGAGTCATTTGTGACGTGGGTTGTCTGAGAGCAAATTCCAAGTTGTTATCGGTGAGAAAACTCCATCTGGATGCCAGTCTCTGCTTCCTCCGAATTAGATGCAGAGTCGCCCTTGCCTCCCACTACTACCGTGTCCGATACAGCATCGCACTAACCTCCCACTGCTATTTGGTTTTCGTCTGTGTCCATATTGAGTTTCTGGTTTGTGAAGGCTATTGGTGTGTATGACAGCGTGGAACAGTTTGCCAGCTGTCCTGGGACTTCACTTGAGAATTCCTCCCCCAGCTCGCTGGACAACTCTGGTTAAATTTCAAATCTGTTTCTTGACTGACATTGTCCGTGGTGAGCCCCTCTCTTCCCATTACAGGGGTAGGTGTTCTGCAGGTGGCCAAGACCTGTGGGAAGAGGGCAGTCTTTTTTCCTATTAGGAATGGGCAGGGGGAGGTGTCTGATACGGCACTCCAAACCTTAAAGTTCTTCTCTTTAAATTTCAGGGGGACTAATATAGTCTTGTATATTTTAATGTCCCTATGGACGCAGTGGATGTTCATTTTGTCTGGCCTTATAAGGGTTCTGCCAGATTAATTGACAGTGGACTACGCAGAGGTTGCTACCAGAGTCCAATAGCACCAGGAATTCCTGTCCGGCCAACGTAATAGAGACCTGAAAAAAATTGTCCTCCTTTAACATCCTGGGTGAAACTTGCGAGCCGCATATCTGAGCCAGACCAATTGTTTGTGCAGGTGGGAGGTGACACTCCTGAGCCAGGTGTCCCAGTTGATCACACAGAAAGCAGCTGCGTTTAGTCCGCACTATGGTGTTCACACTCTGACATCTTCTACTGATGGTGCTGGCGACCAGGAAGGTTTGTGCTGGCTAGATCGAAGCCTGGGTAGCCCTGTTGTTTCCAGGTGGCTTGTGCACCCTCAAGTCTGCGGGTCAGATAAATATGACACCGCTGAAACTGGTGCCCCTTGACCACCGGGCTCACAGCCATGCGGAGGAGGATCTGTTCCTTCAGGTAGTCATAATCATCGAGCCTTTCAGGTGGGAGATTCTGTATGGCTTGGAGGGCTTCTCCAGTTAAAAACGGGGTTAAAACAGGAGCCCAGGATCCCCTGTTCCAGAACAACAATGATGCCATATGTTCAAAGCAGAATAGGAAACACTCCGGGGCGTCTGAGGGAGACATCTTGTGGCCGCGCCAAGGCAGCAGCAGCCGCCGGGGCCTCATCTTGCTCTGGGTTTTGCTGTATTTCTTGGGGATCCATTGGTGCAAGGACCCCACTCTTGATACCATGTGACATGTGAGTCCCTGTCTTGCACCCCAAAACATGAGGCTGAGTCTCAGTACTTTAGCAAAACCAGCTTTATTTTCCTTGAAAAAGGAACAGCACAGTTACTTAGTGTAGTGGGATCTACCACTCTCCTATACACACACACAGCAATCAGGCAGGGTCATGACCAAGTTAATGGCCAAGTAACACTGTTCCCTGCATTTACAATATTCCTTGCATCACCCATCGACGGCAGGCGCTCATAGTGTGACCACGATCTTTTAGGATTTGTTTTCACGTCGAACTGCTACAGTGCTAGGAGCAAGAACAAGCTAAAAACTACAAAGAAAGGCAAAGAGGAATTGCCCAAAGGCAAGCCTAAAGTAAATAGGTCCCAATAAATTATTCATAAAACAAAATTCTTAGTCCAGAGCAAAATGGTCAAAGAAGTCCAGAAGCATAAACAGAAATAAGGCAATACCCACTAAGCAACTCCAAACAATAAGAGCAAAATGGTTACTCTGCCGAGAACTCTTTGATCCTCTCCTTATAAAGGTCAAAGGGGAACTCATCAGGTGGTGAGGTCATGCTGGCCCAGACTCTTTTGGCTCCACCCACAAAATAGAATGAACACAAGAATGTGACTGAGGCAGAATCCAGACCAAAAGTTCTCAAAAAGGCTGATTCAAGTGGAATCGTTGCAATTTTCTCTCAAACACTTTTGATAGGTACATTGGAAAAAGGTAGATAATTCTTAGGAATATTTGAGATTTAAACATGATTTATCACAGAAACATGGTTCCAATACTGAATTCAAAGCAAAGTCAAAAACAGAGCACAAGTTCAAAAATCTAATAATCATAAAAGGAATACAAAGCACAGCCTTGTGTATTCAAAATGAACTGCAAGGAACTATAGGAGAACATCCATATTTATAGGGTGGAGGGCAATTCCTGGTGGTTATTGGCAGGTTGTCCCATTCCTTGGGGATCCACCCACGGGACACAAGACACAACACAGGCATTGGTAACAGAGCAGATAATGAACAAAAGTAACATTAACAAAAGAGAGAGGTCACACAACTTTGAACCCCAGCCAGGGGAGAAACCCTGGCTCAAGCATGACAGTTGTTCCGTGATAATCATTATGTTATTTCACAAAAGAACTCCACAATGGTATTAACTGCTTCCATTGGTATCAGAGTACACATGTGTGTTCCAGTTGACTAGTGACAGCTAGTGAGAGAGAGGTTAAGCACATGCATATCGTGCAATCAAAACATTTAATGTGCATGTGCTATTCACACAGTTTATGGTGCCAGTGAATATCCCAGGCACACTGGATATAATGCAATATAGATTTTGTTAATTGAGAAGTATTACCAACACATTTTTAGTATGTACTGTTAAAACAGGTACTAATGAGCAGTTAAGCATACTCACTGATACCAATCAATCCATAAATGCCTGAGGAGACCATGCAAACCTCAAGCAGCCCCTAGTGTTGTGGGTCAGGAATAATAGCTCTGTGCTACCACTCTGCCTATGTGTTAAAATATCTGTACTAAACTAACCTGATTAAAACTGAAAGTAAACCTGTAACAGCAGCAGGCAGGCAATATCTTTCTGAAATAACACAATAAAACATTTTTTTGAGTGACAGCCATAAGCTTCTGTAATTTTTTAACAGAGGACAAATAATAAATACTTTTAAGGAAGACATGATAATACCCTTTAATAATGATATGTAACTACAGCAAGGGAAATATTAGAATTGGGCCTATAGATAGATAGATAAATAGATAGATACTGTAGATACTTTATTAATCCCAAGGGGAAATTCACATACTCCATCAACAGAATACTGATAAAGAAAATATTAAATTAAAGAGTGATAACAATGCAGGTATACAGACAGACAATAACTTTGAATAATGTTAATGTTTACCCCCCTGGGTGGAATTGAAGAGTCGCATAGTGTAAGACATATAGTAGGTTTTGTTTTGGAAAGCAGAAGTAAAATCTCCTGTTCTATCGTCAATTTCTGTAGTAGATTACAAACAAACTGATTTTTATACATTTTTGCTGTAAGATCTGGGAAAAAATATTAATTTTATCTCCTAGTACAGTGCATTTAAACTGAATACATGAGAATTGCTTAGATTTACGATAACACAGAGACTAGCTGTTCACGACGAAAGGGACATTCTATAATGTAATCTAAATATTTCATACTTTAATATTTTCTTTTTCATGATCATTAACATTTCTGTTTTGTTTGCTTTCTTTGCTATGTCTGGTTCTCCACACTCCTTAACAATCTGTTTTCTTTCCTTTCTATTAAGTATTTATTGATGTTTTTCTTGAGCTGTGGTTTAAGGGCTCTGGAGAAGAATTCACAAGAAGTGAGATGTTTTTTTTTTCCATTGTAAAGTCTTAAGTGTGCAAACAAACCAAGAGCTGGAAAGCTATCATGAAAACTCTCTTATGCCATCAGAACCACAGCAAAATCCATAGAAAAACAAATATAGCATGGCAGTCAGCAGGAAGTAGCAGAATTAGGCAGATCGTCATAGAAAAATGTCTTCTACTTTAACAAAAAATAAATTGTTTAAGTAAGCTTCCAACAACTGAAGAAAAAAAAGAAAATGTAGTGATAGTTAGAAACTACATAGCACAGGCAGTAAGACTGCTTTAGCCGCTTTCCAACTGACATGACCATTTACTTCTGGCAGGAAGAATCAGAGTTCTCAGAACATACTCCCTGTTTGAAAACATTAACTTCCTCTTCCCCATCAAGTGATACTCCATTCAAATTTGAAGTGAAATTGAAGAGATGTTGCCTGGCAAAGCTGCTTCTTCATAAATAATTTCTTCTTTCAAACAATTCTTCAGCAGCACAGGAGCACCACAGGGGACTGTGCTTTCTCCGGTCCTGTTCAGCCTGTATACATCGGAC
The DNA here is from genome assembly GCF_900747795.2 of Erpetoichthys calabaricus. Taxonomy (NCBI): domain Eukaryota; kingdom Metazoa; phylum Chordata; class Cladistia; order Polypteriformes; family Polypteridae; genus Erpetoichthys; species Erpetoichthys calabaricus. Next base: position 146,225,791 of record NC_041402.2, read on the forward strand.
TTTCAATACAACTCGGAGTCCCGCCAAGTGCAAAAATTCGCTGACAACACTGCTATCGTGGGATGCATCAGTAGTGGGCAGGAGAAGGAGTATAGGAACCTAATCAAGGACTTTGTTAAATGACTTTGTTAAATGGTACGACTCAAAACACCTACAACTGAACACCAGCAAAATCAAGGAGCTGGTGGTGGATTTTAGGAGGACCAGGCCCCTCATGAGGTGACTGTGTGCACAGGGTACAGACCTATAAAATACCTGGAAGTGCAGCTGGATGATAAATTGGACTGGACTGCCAATACTGTTGCTCTGTGCAAGAGAGCACAGAGCTGACTATACTTCCTTAGAAGGCTGGCGTACTTCAACATCTGCAATAAGATGCTGCAGATGTTCTATCAGATGGTTGTGGCGAGCGCCCTCTTCTACGCGGTGGTGTGCTGGGGAAGCAGCATAAAGAATAGGGATGCCTCATGCCTGGACAAACTGGTGAGGAAGGCAGGCTCTATTGTAGGCACGGAGCTGGACAGTTTGACATCCGTGGTAGAGTGATGGGTGCTGAGCAGGCTCCTGTCAATCATGGAGAATCCACTGCATCCACTAAACAGTATCATCTCTAGACAGAGGAGCAGCTTCAGCAACAGACTGCTGTCACTGTCCTGCTCCACTGACAGACTGAGGAAATCGTTCCTCCCCCACACTATGCGACTCTTCAGTTCCACGTGGGGGTGTAAACATTAACATTATACAAAGTTACTTTCTGTTATACCTGCATTTTTATCACTCTTTAATTTAATATTGTTTTTTTATAAGTATGCTGGTGCTGGAGTATGTGAATTTACCCTTGGGATTAATAAAGTATCTATCTATCTATCTATCTATCTATCTATCTATCTATCTATCTATCTATCTATCTATCTATCTATCTATCTATCTATCTATCTATCTATCTATCTATCTATCTATCTATCTATCTATCTATCTAATTACTATCCCCCTATACTCCTGTCTCAGATGGAGAGGATTTCTCGGCTAGCAGACACATGATAGGAACCTCCATAGTCCTTTCAGGGCAAAGCTAGGGGTCACTTTTGCCCCTTTAACCCCAACAGACAGATGTTCAGGACACAAAGTAATACTTTTAATACTTTCTCTTCTTTAAATCAGTGCCCAAAGCACCCCACAGCTACAATAAACGGGCAATTAAATACAATAAGCAATACAATTCTCTCTCTTTCTATCTCCTCCACATCTCCCAGCAAGCATTGTCTACTACCTTCTGACTCTGGCTCGCTTGCTGGGTTCCCATCAGTCCTTTATATAGTCTTCGACCCAGACGTGCTTCTGTCCTTCTGACCACGTGACTGGCCAGCACTTCTGGGTCTAATGAAGAACTGGCTTTTTCCTTCAGCCCAGAAATACTTCGGGTCTTCCTCCCTTGTGACTACCTCGTACTTCTGGGCTATAGGGAAAGGAGGAGTTCCCAGGTCCTTTGACAGTTCCCCCTAGTGGCACCCAACAGGGCTGAGAAGCTGAACTCCAAGTCACAGGATGGCCTGCAGGAATCCGGGGCACCGCTACACTCCAGGGGAGCTGACATCTAGCGTTTTGGGGGAGGCAGTGTCCAAAAATATCTGCATTCCCCCATCCTTCCCTCCTTTGGGCATCCTGGCCAGGTTGAGCTACTGGCCGTCCCTCACACTTTCACAAACATAGCCTTCTCTTTTCATGTATTAATGAGTCTGCACACACAAAATGCTGTTTCAACTGCCTGAGCTGGGCATTCTTAGCATGTATTCCATATAGTAACTAAATCATGGTAAGTCTATTTATTGAACAGGGTGTTCTTTGATAGTGAAAGGAATCCAGATATTAGTGACTTATAGTCATATACATGTGCCAACCAGCTACAATGTTTATCTTACCGTTCTTTCCACTCTCCTTCTTTTTCCTTTGTTCTGGACACTTCTTTCTTTTTATCTTTTAATTTAAATAGTTTCAGCACTGCAAAGAAATGTGACTTTCTCATGCTCTTTTTTCTAAGTTAACAGTAGTTTAGTGCGTTAGCACTAGAGCTTCTGTCATGTCTTCATTTGAGGTAGTGTTAAATGCAGGTTTGTTTTTTTATATTGCTTGTTCCACATAGAGAAGTTCACACTTAAAAGACAAAAATTATATTAAAACACTTCCACCTTAGAATTCATTGTTGTTTGCTAGCTAACTGTTGAGCCACTGTGTTTTACTTTGCTTTTAACAATTTTTTTTTAATCTTTGAAAATGTTTTTTTTGCCATCAGAGTTTAAGTAAAATTTTTTGCCGTGTTTGTATGACACTGAGGTCCCATTTTCTGTGTGCTTTTTATTTTTGTTTGTGTTTTGCTTTTAAGGGTCCACTGTAGGCCGGAGAAGACATGTCAAACACATCCGTACAATCAGATCAACTTCCTTGTAGTTATTTTGTTTTTAAATGTGTTTTGCTTTCCTTGTGCAAATTGTAGGTGAATTCCCATATCTTGCAAAAAAAGAATCTACTGTTGTCATGTCTGTCTGTCCACATGATGCAATCTGGCTCTCAGTACACAAAGTTTGTGGGAATTTTGCAAAATTGTTCTTCTAGGAAATTTGTCAGAAAGGTTTAGCTTTTGCTGATATTTGGCACTATGTACAATTTTTTTTGGAAAAAAAAACTAAAAAGCACTGGTGAATTTTCAAAATGGGCTATCTCAAGACAGAGAACAGTTCTATGTGTCTTCACAGGATTGATTATTTTTACCTCTTTGAAGGAGGTTACTTCAATTTGTATATTTTTGTAAGTTTTCTTGTTTTTGTCTTTCAATAGCAGCTTGTGACGGCAAAACATTGAAGAACCTGCAGAGTTACATGTGCTGTAACTGCCTCTGGAAGTGGCTCCTGTGGTGTGTGTACCTCTGTTACAGCACCTCACTTCTCCTGCTCTTTGAAATCCTTGTACGGAGTTTACATAATTGTTTTTAAACATTAAAGTAAAAAAATTATGAACTAAATAGAAGGGAAAAAAGCTCCCTAACAGTGGCTGGTGAAAAATTATGCAAATCTATTGTGACAGATTAAGGGTCTCCGTGACCCCTTGAACCCTCAGACCAGACGTCAGACACCAGATAAAAGTCCAAATAATGGTTTACTATAATAATAAATGTGCACAAAGTACCACTACTCCACACTACTCTAATAAACAATAATCAATACAATAAACAATACTCAATCCTCCACTCCCAGACGCTTAGCCACCCTGCCTCCCAACTCAGCTCAACGTCTGGGCTTTCCCATGGTCCTTTTATATTCCCCGACCCGGAAGTGGTTCCAATCCTACAGTCCATGATTCCTTATCACTTCTGGGTCAGATTAAAAGTCCTTTACTTCAACCCGGAAGCACGCCATTTCTTCCGGTCATGTGATCATGACGTACTTCTGGGTTATAGGGCACGCAGCACTCTGCAAGCCTCCCTACAGCGGCTCCTGGTGGGCCCCATGGTATCCAGCAGGGTTGTTTATAAAAACTATATTGTCCATAATGCCCTGCTGGAATTTGGGGACCTTCCATGCTGCCGGGAGGACTCCGTCTAGCAGCCTGGGGGTGTGGACCGGAATATTTGGCCGGCCATCCCTCACACTATATAAATAACATTGTAAGTTGCTTGAATATCTGTTTGTTTGTCTATTTGTTTGTTATTCATGCAAAAACAGATGAACTGATTTTCATAAAATTCTGCATGTGCCTTGCTATTGGTCCAACTTGAAAATGGAGAACATTGTCATCAGCATGCACAAAGTTTTCTACCATCCAAAGCACTATCTTTGTCTATGTATGTATCTCAGGTACATATAGAATTTTCTTCTCAACTAATCTGGACAGCAGTTTCATCACCTCACTGGATTATGGCCTTAGTCTAAGAGTACATCTTTTTTGTCTCAACCTTGATTATCTTGTTCAAATGTTCAATTTACAAAAAAAGTTTTTCCTTGTGTATTTATAGCAGGAACACCTCATACTTCGGCTAGTGGTGAATAAATGTGTTCTCAGTACTTATGCTACACCATAATCAACTTTACTGCTACATTATCTGTAGATCACAATGATTCAATATTTTTCTGACACTGCATTTTTTAGGCAATTGACCTCACCTATATGACTGAAAAATCAAAAAAGAGATCTTACTATCTTTGTGGTTTCTCCTGAACAACAGTGAGATCAGAAAGAAATATAACTGAGACATTTTCTTTTGCAGGTTTTTCTCCTGAGAAAAATTATCCTGGTATTCTCACAAGTGTATATTCTTGTGTTCCAGCAGAGATCTCAGCAAAGTCACACAATGGGCTCAGATTTTTCAAGTAGTGTCTTAACATTTTTTGTGCAATATGAAAGTTTTGAATTGTGTCCTCAGTAATATATTGTGAAACGTATGGATGGTTGTTTGTGGAAATAAAACACTTTACTATGACTACAAAACTGTAGTCCTTACTTCTGAATAATATTATTAGTTCAAATTTATATTGCTGTGCTATAATTAGATCATACTCAATCAAGAAGAAAAGACAGACAGTGTGGCAAAGTGCTTAAAACTTTGGACTTTAAATCCTGATGTTGTATGTGACCATGAGAAAATCACTTCATTTGCCAGTGCCCCAACTGGAAGATGAAATGTAATCAATCACATCTTAAATGTTGTACTGTAAGTCACCTTGAATAAAGGCGTCAGTCCAATAAACAATAAAAAATATGAAGTCTTGAAAGAGATTATAGCAAGACTAGGGAGAGATCTCGCAAAATATATTTTCAAACCAAATTCTTAATTTTGATTTATTTCAGCTGTATCTCATGTCTCTTTTTTGTCTAAAGCTATTTATCCTAAGGGATTTTATAAAATACTGTATATATAACTAGTTGTGTGTGGTCTTTGGGACCAAAAACAACCTGAAGACTCTTTAGCAGTTTTACTATATTTGTGAACTTGGAGAGACGTCAGCTCATTCTTAAGAATTACCCAGGGCAGAAGACATAGACCCAGCTCTGCTTACTGTTCCACTTGCTTTCGTAAAAAGATACTGGTGATACCATAACTTAGCTGTAACACTGGCATATGAGTCCTATTAATTTTTGTCTCGAGAAAATACCTCCAGACAGACAATGTTTTTAGTGAAAACTTCAAGCCTTGTCCTCTGTTGCTGAAGTGTTTCATTTGCACTTTGTTGAGCCACAGCTTCTGCTTCCTTTTCGATGTTGTGTCTCTTCATCTGTGCCAATTTTGTGCCATTAACAAAATTTTAGTGTTGCTGCACACAGGTCTTTCAAAGAGAGGTGCATGCAAGAAATCGAAAAAATTTAAAAGTGCATGCATGTGCCATCTAGTGGCTGTGGTTGAGCATGAGTAAAGCGGACTGCTCCATACACACACACACACACACACAGATTTTTTGTTTATATACTGTATGTCTAATAATATATTTATATAAAAGCAATCACAAGTCTATTTGGGCTTACTTTTAACTGCATGCTATTATACAATGCTTTTAAAAACATGTACTTTATGTACTCTAGCACAGGTAATGTTATCATTGTTAGTTTAGAATATGACTCACTGTTACAAAAATATTTAATAAGAAAAATGTGATGACTAACACATTTATTGAGTAACTAAAAAATACAAAATAATCCTCCTACTTTGAAAGCAGTTAATTAAGTTCCCGAACACATTTGTATTTCACATGAAGCATTCATTTTCTAACTTGTTTCTGTGTAATTCTGGAGCTTGAAAGTAAACATCACTTTATCTTTCACTTGATCCATGCAGACTTTTTGCAGATCTTTAAGGTTTATAATCAACTTTATAAAACTGCGTACTATATTTATTCATTTGTTTAACAAACCTGCCTATTTCAGTAAATGGGTTACACCGAGGAGAAGTCTCGTTCATCATTAATTGGCACACAACAATAACCAGCCCTGGACAACAATATGGTCACATGGTAGAGCATTTAAAATTTGATATGCCTCATATGGTGAAGCTCCATTTATCCAAACATGAATTCTTTTAGCTCAATTAGTCTGTTTAAAGAGTTACCTATGCCCAAGCCTAGTGTCAAAAATCCAGAATTTACAACAACAACAACAACATTTATTTATATAGCACATTTTCATACAAATAATGTAGCTCAAAGTGCTTTACTTGATGAAGAAACAGAAAAAGACAAAGTAAAAATTAAAATAAGAGAACACTAATTAACATAGAATAAAAGTAAGGTCCGATGGCCAGGGAGGACAGAAAAAAACAAAAAAAAAAAACTCCAGACGGCTGGAGAAAAAATAAAATCTGCAGGGGTTCCAGGCCACGAGACCGCCCAGCCTCCTCTAGACAATCTACCTAACATAATTAATCAGTCCACACTGTATTCAGGGTTCTAATGGAAGGACTTGATGAGGACGGTCACATAGACTTCTGGCCTTTAATCCATCAATGTAGGGACATCATGGTGCTTTGATTAGGTGGTGGTCGCCACCACAGAAAACCAGTAAAAGAACAGAAGAGAGAGTAGGGGTTAGTACGGATTTTGGAGCCACCATGAATAGTACTGATAATTAATTGAATATGCAGAGCATCAGAATTAAATTAAAATAAAGTTATGAGAAAGCCATGTTAAAATAATGTGTTTTTAGTAGTTTTTTAAAGTGCTCCACCGTATCAGCCTGGCGAATTCCTATTGGCAGGCTATTCCAGATTTTAGGTGCATAACAGCAGAAGGCTGCCACACCACTTCTTCTAAGTTTAGCTCTTGGAATTCTAAGCAGACACTCATTTGAAGATCTAAGGTTATGATTTGGAATATAAGATGTCAGACATTCCAATATATAAGATGGAGCGAGATTATTTAAGGCTTTGTAAACCATAAGCAGTATTTTAAAGTCAATTCTGAATGACACAGGTAACCAGTGTAGTGACATCAAAACTGGAGAGATGTGCTCGGATTTTCTTTTCCTGGTAAGGATTCTAGCAGCTGCATTCTGCACTAGTTGCAAATAATTCATGTCTTTTTTGGGTAGTCCTGAGAGCAGTGCGTTATAATAATCTAGTCGACTGAAAACAAAAGCTTGAACTAATTTCTCAGCATCTTTCAATGATATAAGAGGTGTAACTTTTGCTATATTTCTTAAGTGAAAAAATGTTGTCCTAGTGATCTGATTAATATGCGATTTAAAATTCAGGTCACAGTCAACAGTTACCCCTAAATTATTTACCTCCGTCTTGACTTTTAATCCTAATGCATCAAGTTTATTTCTAATAACCTCATTATATCCATTATTGCCAATCACTAAAATTTCAGTTTTCTCTTTATTTAGCTTGAGAAAATTACTACTCATCCACTCAGAAACACAAGTAAGACATTGTGTTAGTGAAACAACAGAGTCGAGGTCATCAGGTGCTATTGATAAATACAGCTGTGTGTCATCAGCATAGCTGTGGTAGCTCACGTTATGCCCCAAGACAATCTGACCTAACAGAAGCATGTAGATCGAAAAGAGCAGCTGACCCAGGATAGAGCCTTGTGGAACACCATATAGAATATCATGTGTCTTTGATGTATAATTACCACAACTAACAAAGAATTTTCTACCTGCCAGGTAGGATTCAAACCAATGTAAGACACTGCCAGATAGGCCCACCCACTGAGTAAGGCGATTTCTAAGAATATTGCGATCAATGGTATCAAATGCGGCACTCATCTAAGAGGATGAGAACAGATAAATGGCCTCTGTCTGCATTTGCCCACAAGTCATTTACTACTTTAACGAGTGCAGTTTCTGTACTGTGATTTGTTCTAAAAACCCGACTGAAACTTATCAAGAATAGCATGTTTATTGAGGTGGTCATTTAGCTGCATAATGACTGCCTTCTCTAGAATTTTACTTAAGAAAGACAAGTTAGAAATAGGTCTAAAATTTTCAAAAGCAGAGGAGTCGAAATTATTTTTCTTGAGTAGGGGTTTAACTACAGCAGTCTTAAGACGGTCCTGGGAAGACCCCCGTATCTAATGACGAGTTTACTATGTCAAGAATACTATCAATTAGCATGCCTGATACTTCTTTGAAAAAACTTGTTGGTATTGGTTCAAGGACGCAGGTGGAGGGTCTCAGTTGAGAAATTACTTTATATAAATCAGGTAAATCTATCCTGGTGAAAGAATTTAATTTGTTTATAATGGAGTACTGGGGCTTAAGAGGATATACAGTGTTGGGGTGATATACTATATTATTTCTAATATCATTAATTTTTTGATTGAAAAATACAGCAATAGCCTCACAAGTTTCACTGGAAGTATTCTGGAGGCATTCCATTGAGTTACCTGGGTTTAGCAGACGATCAATCATAGAGAATAAGACTCTGGGATTACTAGCATTGTTATTTATAATTCTAGAGAAATAACAACACCTCTCAAGACGGACTGTGTTATTGTATTCTGTTATTTTACCCTTCAATATCTCATAGTGGATAGTTCTCCAGCATGTTCTTTTTAAATCAGACACTATTTTGGTGTTCCATGGTATAAGAATGCTAGAAGATTTTTCAACTGTCTTTTCAGGTGTGACTATGTCAGCAGTAGCTCTCACCTTAGTATTACATTTTTCCACATTACTATTTACATTATCCTCGCTATTGTAATTAACACTACAAACGAACTGGTTGCTTAGAATGTTTGTAAATTTTGAAGCTGCTGATGAATGAAAGAAACGTTTTTTAACAATATGCTTCTCGTGAATGTTTTCTATCATTATTTCTATATTAAATAGCAAAAGAAAATGGTCTGATAGACCAATATCAATGATCTGCTTCACGTCAACTTTCAGTCCTTTAGTAATTACGTATGACCTGCTTTATGTGTAGGCTGATTAATGAGCTGACTCAAATCAAAAGAGTCCAGGAGGTTCATAAATTCTTTTACTTTTGGGTCACACTGTTTATCGATATGAAAATTAAAGTCACCAACTATTAGGAGCGTGTCATATTTCGTAATTATAATTGACACCAAGTCTGAGAATTCCTCAAAGAAAGACGCATTGTATTTAGGAGGTCTATACACAGATAATACTAGAAACTGAGAAACTCCATGAATAACAATGGCAAGATACTCAAAGGACATGAATTTACCAAAACGGACATCTTTACACTTTAACCGGCTCAAGTAAATGTTTGCTAAACCGCCGCCTTTCTTTCCTTGGCGATCCACACAAGCAAAGCTGTAATTTGGAGGCACAGATTCAATTAAAACAGCCACACCATCAGAGCTAATCCACATTTCACTGCAATAAAATCAATTTTCCTATCACTAATAAGATCGTTGATGGAAAACATCTTGTTGGTTAATGTTGTAACATTTAATAAAGCCATATTTAATGTTTCGGAAGAGCAGAGCTGAATTTTATGTGCATTATGGGTATTCGAGATAGTAATTAAGTTATTTTTATTAGCGCTGCTCTGTGCGTATTTTTTATTTAATCTATAATCTGTTTTTATAGATTTAATACATTGTTCATCTAAAGGTGTAATTGTAATTAAATTATTTGTATTTATGCCGCACTGCTTAGATTTTTTGCATGCATTGAGGTTAGTTATTAGAGTAGTAATGCAGTGCACTTTTGTGGAAGACTTTGTTAAAGAATTATCATGTCCTAGCAAAGCATTACGGAAAGGATTAGGAGTAGAATTTAGTACGTTAGTATCTATCCACAGGGGCAAATTTAGAAAGGCTAGTTTGACATTCATATTTTTGGGAAGAAGAAAAATGAAAAATCTGAAGGGTACCTGCAAATGGAGGTGAATGTTTAAAATTCACACAGATAATGTTTAATTGAATAAATAAGTCTGGGCCTTCAAGGCTGTGAGACAGCAGTGCTAAACACTGTGATTTGGTGCCACATAACATTAAAAGTAAAATTAATTACATAAATAACAGACAAACCTAACCTTTGTCTGTGGAGAATTATATCATTTTTCATCTGTCTTATATTATCAAATAGTGAACTGAGCAAGAATGTTTTTTGGTATACTTAATAATAAATCACATTATTACCTGGATAATAACATCTTATGTGTTGTGATGTCGTGTGGCTGGAAGCTACTGCAGCATGTTATTAGACTTGGCGTCTGTCTACATTATATTTGCAGTCTTTTATTTCTACGGAGTCCAGAAGTTTATCCTGTCACTTGAAGAGATGATTGGAAAGGAAGTAATCCAATCTGTCTCTTTAAGTATTAAACATAAATCTGCACTGTTACAATGCCATTCAAACGTATCACGTCATCTACTTTCCTAAAGGGGTTCTCTTCTTTAATGGCTATAATAAAATGACAGTTGTCAACTGATTTATCACTTACATGCCTGGGATTGTTTTGGGGCACACAGATTCATTGGCAACTGGAAATATTCTACCTTCTTAAGCCATTTTCGTCAAATTAATTTTTCATCAAGTGTCATGTCCAATGACTTCATAAAACAACCATCATTATATTGCTCAATGTCTTTGTTTCTCCGTGTGGATATCTGCCATTTCACTGGCAAAAAAATAAGTTAGTTATTAATAGGAACGTGAAAAAAATAAGTTCAGGTTTCTGGAACTGGTGACCAGCAGTGGATTAATAAATACGAAAGGTTTGATGCTAAAACTGGCCTTACTCTCCTTGGGATGATGGTTCAGATATTCTGGCATGCCCCTAAACCAGTTCTGGAAATATGGAAATAACACTTGCCTTAACAAAATAAGGGTACAATATACTTTCAAATTAAAATAAACATACTTTATGTTATTTATAAATTTTTTTTTACATGTTATTTGTAATTTTTAAGTCAATTGATCTTCACCAGCGGGCATAAAGAGCTTCACATAGCACAGAGATACAACTGTATCATCATACATCCATTTTCTAAATCTGCCTATTCCTGCCCAGAGCCTATCCAAGCAGTCCCAAAGGTATCACGTCCTGGTGAGCTGAATGACTTCAGGCCTGTCACCCTGACGTCACATGTGATGAAGACCATGGAGCGGCTGCTACTTCACAACCTGAGGCCACTGGTCCACCACACTCTGGACCCTCTGCAGCTCGCATACTAGGAGAAGGTGGGAGTGGAGGATGCCATCATCTACATGCTACACCGATCCCTCTCCCACTTGGACAGAGGCAGTGGTGCAGTAAGAATTATGTTTCTGGACTTCTCTAGCACCTTCAACATCATCCAACCTCTGCTCCTTAGTGACAAGCTGACAGAGACGGGAGTAGATTCATACCTGGTGGCATGGATCGTGGACTGTCTTACAGACAGACCTCAGTATGTGCGTCTTGGGAACTGCAGGTCTGACATTGTGGTCAGCAGCACAGGAGCGCTGCAGGGGACTGTCCTTTCTCCGGTCCTGTTCAGCCTATATACATCGGACTTCCAATACAACTCGGAGTCCTGCCACGTGCAAAAGTTCGCTGACGACATTGCTATCGTGGGCTGCATCAGGAGTGGGCAGGAGGAGGAGTACAGGAACCTAATCAAGGACTTTGTTAAATGGTGCGACTCAAACCACCTACAACTGAACACAAGCAAAACCAAAGAGCTGGTGGTGGATTTTAGGAGGCCCAGGCCCCTCACGAAACCCGTGATCATCAGAGGTGACTGTGTATAGAGGGTACAGATATATAAATACCTGGGAGTGCAGCTGGATGATAAACTGGACTAGACCACCAATACTGATGCTCTGTGCAAGAGAGGACAGAGCCGGCTATACTTCCTTAGAAGGCTGGCATCTTTCAACATCTGCACTAAGATGCTGCAGATGTTCTATCAGACGGTTGTGGTGAGCGTCTCTTCTACGCGGTGGTGTGCTGGGGAGGCAGCATAAAGAAGAGGGACGCCTCATGCCTGGACAAAGTAGTGAGGAAGGCAGGCTCTATTGTAGGCATGGAGCTGGACAGTTTGACATCTGTGGCACAGCGATGGGCGCTGAGCAGGCTCCTGTCAATCATGGAGAATCCACTGCATCCACTGAACAGTATCATCTCCAGACAGATGAGCAGCTTCAGCAACAGACTGCTGTCACTGTCCTGTTCCACTGGCAGACTGAGGAGATCATTTCTCCCCCACACTATGAGACTCTTCAATTCCACATTGGGTAAACATAAACACAATACAAGATTATTGACTGTTATACCTGCCTCGCACTCTCCATCTTGCATTTTTAAACTTGCACTGCATTTTTATCACTCTTTAATTAATATTGTTTTTTATCAGTATGCTGCTGCTGGAGTATGTGAATTTCCCCTTGGGGAAATAAAGTATCTATCTATCTATTGGGCATAAGGGAGGAAACCTTGCATGGGATACAAGAAGACCTCTTGTCTCACTTACTCACAAATCCGTCTTCAGTCAATTTAAAAGTCAGTCTAACATGAATGTGTTTATGGTTTGCAAGGAAACTGTAATAACAGTGGAAAGCTCCAGAGGAATATGCAAAATCAGCACACACAGGGCCTAGACTGAGATTCAGAGTTAGAAGTGAAAACCAATATTGCGCAATTTCATAAAAAAAAATGAAATGTGCAATTTTGAATTTAGGATGGACTAACTAGAATAGAATAGAATGAATAGAATAGAATGCCTTTTATTGTCACTATACACATGTACAATGAGATTAAAAGCAGCTCCTTCAGTGCAGATATATATGTAGAACACAACAAGTATCTACAATTCATATTGCTTTGTAATGTACATAGTAGGCATCAGCAACACATAAAGTATGTAGGGAAAATTACAACTCTACTTTCTGTTCTATTAAACAAAATAACAGTTAAAAATGTCATGGCCTTGTGTGTTAATCAGAGATCCATTGCCAAAAGAAAATTCCCATTCTACTTCTTGTAATCAATGTAGTTTGATTTTCTGCACTGTTGTATCTGTCTGTGATCCTTTTTAGTTCAAACACAAATTTCAACCACCTAGGGACTTAATGATTTAAAGGGGCACCACCTTTTGCACCATTTAAAAGTAACAGTCTCACCATGGTCTTAAAGAAAGTGAGACACAAACGGCAAATACTAGCAAGTTAGTGGCAATTAAATAATTTCATCTTCAAGATCCTGTAGACACATAACAATAAACAAAACAAAACCCTGACTCTTTGCACCACTTGTTGCTATAAACCATGATAGACTTTTCCACCTTTTCCTGTTGTTCACCTTTATACGACTGGTTAATGAGAAGTTTATGATTTCCGGCACATATGAAATATTTTTAATTAATTTTATGCATTGTGATGAGAGAGGTTCATGGCAATGTGCATTTTTAAATTTAAATAAATAATTCAGAGTCTGCAGGCTCCAGGCAGGCTCCGCGGCTAATGGAGGTGCTTGACTGGCCGCGCATACATGTGCAGACACAAACGAGCCAGTCACGTGCTTTGCATTGAACATGGCACCAGCACCCAGCCAGAGTTTAAAAGGCAGCTTGGGCAAGTGACAGGGAGAGAGTCTTGAGAGTTATCAAGCAGCATCAGGGGTGTTTGAGCATGCATTAATGTACAACACATGGATATCTGTGACACCACTACACCTGAATTGAGGATTTGCCTGGTATTTCAAACGTCTGTTGTGATTTCCTTTACAAAATTGTACCTTGTGATTCCATTGAATGATGTGATAATGTAAAAGTTGTGAATAATATCCACAAAACTAGATGCTCCAGATTCTTTCCCTGGCAAGCCTTTTGCCACAATAAGGTATCTATGCTTTATTTGCAATGCTAAATATGGTTAACAATTTCACAGGAATAGGGAGGCAAAATTAGATAGTGCTTTACAAAGCATTTAAACCACATCAGGTACAATTATTGCCACATACTTTACTCTAATTATTATTCTTTTAAATAGCTTAGTGCTGATTAAAACATCTATTTCACAGGTGTTAGTGGTTGCTTCATATATTGAAGGGCTGAAATTCATTATAATGATGTAAATAGGTAAAGAATAACAATAAGAATGCTGTTTAATTTTGTTTGATCTCACTACTTAAATAAAGTAATTCCGTGAGAGAACTTGCTAAGTGTAAGAATTACGTACGTGTATGGTGACAAGACGCAGTCATTGCATTGGCTAATTAAATTAATATAAAGTGGACATAAGGGAAGAATGTTATTAGGTTGTTAAAAACAAAACATTTTAACAATTTAGACAAGCTAGTTAACTATATGTTTGCCCTAAGGGACATTCTTTAGAAACTATTATACTTAATTACAGAATGGACAGGTTCCCTCCATAATCATCCATCCAACCATCCATTTTCTAACCCGCTGAATCCAAACACCGGGTCACAGGGGTCTGCTGGAGCCAATCCCAGCCAACACAGGGCACAAGGCAGGAACCAATCCCGGGCAGGGTGCCAACCCACCGCAGCCTCCATAATCAGTCTATACGAATTAGTGGCATGAAGTTGATTTAACAAATGGAAGAAGAAGGCTAAAGAGTGTAAAGGAAATCATACAGATTCAGAAAGTTCACCTTATGGCTTAGACAGAAAGAAATACACACAATAGTTTTAAATATGCAACGTTTTAAATAATATTCAAAAAGCAAGTTCTGAAGTAGATACTGCAGTCATGGGGGAATTAACTTACTCCAATATTAACTGAGATAACCTTACAAATATCAGAACACAAGAGCAAATGTTTTTAGACATAATCGGTGACTGTTTTTTAACACAATATGTTAAAATACCAACAACAGGGGAATCCTGTTTAGATTTAGTATTTGTAATAGTCAGGATAGAATTCATGGAATACATGTGATAGAACTATTAAAATCTTGTGACCACAATATAATATGCATGAAAGGGTCGATATTGAAAAATTAAAACTACTAGTTAGAGAGATAGAAGTGCTGCTTAGATTAAAAAGGTTGAAATCAAGCAAAACAGTGGCACCAGAATGCATTTATCCTAGAGTGTTTAAGGACCTTAGTGAATACATATATAAGCCCTTGACATCCATTTTTCAAAATGTCACTGTACACTGGTGAATTCCTAAAGAGTGGAAATTGGAAAATATTATCTGAATATGTCCAAAAGAAAGGTGATTGACCTAATCCAAGAAGGCCAGCATGCTTAAAATGCATCATTTAAAGTAAACATTATTGAAGAAAAGGACTAAAATCAAATGGCAAGAATTAGTGTAGCAATGAACAGTCAACAAGGGTTTAGATGGGGAGGTTGTGTTTTGCTAATATGATGGAAACTAGGAGAAAGCAGCAAAAGGTACTGTAGATACTGTCATGGCTCATCCAGGGTTTCTCCTCTAGCTGGGGTTCAATTTCATATTTTGTCATCTATGCTCAGTTTTGGTTCTTTTGCATTCATTAAGTTTATTTGCATTTATTTGTAATTGTTTGTATTTAAGTTTCAATTCCTTGACTATATTCCATTTATTTGTGGGTGGTACCCCAGGGAGTGGGACCCCCTGCCAATAACTGCCAGGAACTGCCCTCTGCCCAATAAATTGTAGGGTCTCCCATTGTTCCTGGTGGTTCATTTCAAATGTGCTTAGGAATGGAGATCATTATAGTAATTTTTCTGTGCCTTCTTCTTTTTGTGATCTGCTACTTTTTTTTTTGACCTTTTGCTCTGCGTTTTGTCTATTCTTAGTATTTAATTTTGGGTCTTGTTCACTTGGATTGCCTTGTGTTTCAGGCAAATCCTTTGTCTTTTGTACTCTACTGAACTTCACTGTGTGAGAATTTGTGAAAAAATAAACCTTTTTAGTTTTATTAAGATTTTGTGTTTGCCATTTTGTGTGGCTGGGGTTTGTTTTTTGGTGGACATTTTTGGGAATTGCATGCCTTGGGACTCCTAGTCATAACAGATACAAAGTTGGCTTAAACAAAAGGAGCAAAATTAAGTGATATTAAAAATGGAGTACCTCATGGATTAGTTTCAGGCCACTGTTGTTTTTATTATACATAAATGTTACTTTTGCAGATGATACCAAACTAGGTGGAATGGCATATAATGTAGAATCAGGCAAATCATTACAGAGAGACTTAGACTGGACACAGGCTTCAGCAAATTTGTGACTGATAAACATTAATGTAAATACATGAAAAGTATTACTCATTGGAAATAAAAGCTTTAGATATGAATATACAATAGGAGGTTTGAAACTTGAAAATGTACCTTATGAGAAGGATCTAGCAGTTATAATGAACTTTGAGCAAAAGATACAGCACTTCTCTTGAGCTGTCTTCCCTTAACACTAGAATTACCAGATCCTATGAAAAAACTCGTAGATCTGGCCCACCTTAAATCGCTTCTTAAATCCATTCGCACCTCTCTGCCAGCGTCTTTTGTCATCTAAATGTGCTGATAAACACAAACTGCAAGCAGCCGGCTATTCCATCCCCTCACCGATTTAGAACGTGCACGAACTTCTCCCAGCTCATGCCTTGATCGATTATCTGGGAGTGAAGTGGAGTTTTAGAGTGGAAATAATAGATCGTTATTTGGAACACACGCATTTCACGTGTGTTCCGTTTCTACAGAAATCTGCGCTCTGAGTCAGCAAATCTTAGCATTACGCCACGGAAGCTGTCATATCATTCTTGAACCTTTTGTGAAAGTGTTTATTTGATCTTTGGGCTTCAGGCTTCACACATTTTATAGTTTATGCCTACATTTTGTAACATTTATTACTAAAATATGAAAAAAGTTTCTGTTTTAACAATGTGTTTACACAGATTACTGCAGAAACGGAACACACATGAAATGCGTGTTCCAAATAATGATCTATTATTTCCACTCTAAAACTCCACTTCACTCCCAGATAATCAATCAAGGCATGAGCTGGGAGAAGTTCGTGCACGTTCTAAGTCGGTGGGGGGATGGAATAGCTGGCTGCTTGCAGCTTGTGTTTATCAGCACATTTAGATGACAAAAGACGCTGGCGGAGATGGTGCGAATGGATTTAAGAAGCGATTTAAGGTGGGCCAGATCTACGAGTTTTTTCGTAGGCTCTGGTAATTCTAGTGTTAAGACTACATAACAGAGTTCATTGCACACTGTACATGTGACAATACTACTACTGCTCCTCCTCAAAATATAGTTCTTTTCATCTCTGCATATTTATAAATCCCAGGTCTATATAAATGGAGGCTTCACCTCTGTGGTCCTAGGTAAATACTATAGAGGCACCATTCCTACTTGGCAGCATCCTGCATTTGGGACTCCTATATAGCGAAGTATGAAGTATGACTTGATGGATTAGAGAAACAATAGTTGTTTGCCTATTTTCCCAAAACTTTGTTTGCAACATATGAACAAAATCAAGACAACTATTGATGTCAGGAACCAGTAGATGCAGTGTTCCCTTTGGCACAGCTTGACTGACTATAGTTAAGCAATACCGCTCCTGGCTTCATATGACATATAGCAGTTAAGTCTGACCACTCTACCAAAGTAACCTAATAATTTTCTAACAATACATTTACAGACACGTAGGAAACATGTAACAGATACTAAAGATTAAAACGCCTTAGCCGACTAGCTATCAGCACCATGAAAAGCTAATTTCAGTTTGTGAAAACACACAGGCCCAATAATTATAATTTTTATTTCAATCACACTTTTGGCATTTAAGTGTAATCTGTGCTGTTTCCAGCTGTTTTGAAGAAAAGTAGGCTTTAATAAGTAGGGATTTACTAAATGACTCATCACTGGGGGTCTTGTTTGAGAAAAGAGTTGCTTAGTCCTGCTTGCTTATATTTATATTTATTTAAATTTAAACAAAACATCTTTTCTTCATCTGGCCTTTTTACCTTCTAAGAAAAGGTCTTCCTTTTTGTGTACAGTAATAATCATTTTCAGGATAAAATATATATAGATTGCAATCAAGTCCAAATTTCATCTGCTTTCATTTAAGAGTTTAAGTTCAACTAACAATAATAATTTCCATGGTACCTTTAAAGATACAGTATATCACTGATTAAGGTCTCTGTGTTTCAGAGTTTTCAATATCAAGCAAGACCATATCTGAATCAATAAAATCATACTTAATGCTAAAACAACAGCAAATTTTGATATCACACATTAACACACGAAGCTGCATGTTATTCAAGGTTAATAACTATTAGTGATTATCATGATAGATATCAACTTTATCAGTGGATCACTGTTCATTGGTGACTTCTGCCAAGTTGTTCCTGCTAGGGTTGAGAGATCAAGTGGATGAATGGCACCAGCATTGTTCCTGAAATCAAAAAAAAAAAAATGGAGTCTAGTAAAAGTACTTTAATGTAGCTCAAATCTAAAAATCTACAGTAAAAAATATATCGCTAAGAAAAAAAACTCAGCCACAAAATAAACATCTGCCTTCCATCAGTAATTCCTTCAAAGAAAGTAAAATTTTACATGGATTATGCCTTTATTATAAGGGATTTATAATACACAAGAAAATATGACTAGTATAATCCAGCTATCTCTATAAATGACATCATGGTTGCTATAAATAAACAAAATACTCCTTGAGCTGTTTTTCATTGGTTACAGTGTTCCACTATAATTTAAGATGCCATTGGTATCTCTTCTCTCAATAAAAGGCCTTTCATTACATCTGTCTGCTTTTTAAGCTAGAATTAGTGTGCTTAAGTGTTCTGCTTCACCTATTTAGACAACACAATTTAGGCTTAGTAACAATTTGCAGTGTACACAAAAATCACCTGCATTTTCTCATTGTTCTTTCTTGGGCAGTACTCTCATACAGTAATTGATTTTAAAGTTCTTATTAGAACCTAATATACTGTACTTTTGTTTACGCCATGTTAATGTGTACATATTACACTAAATACAACAATCAGAATGTAACACACTGCATGTAACACACAGCACACTGTCCCAGTAATTAGTTCTGTAGCCTCACTGCTCCACCGATTTGAGTTGGAATCCTTGTCTACTCCGTACCCTAAGCCTACCCCTACCTGGCTCTTGTGTTTGCTTGAGTGCATCTCAAAGATGTGTGTGTGTCTTAGGCTGATTAGTGAATCAGCAATATGTACATATTAGTGAGCCCTGCATTGTACAGTCTTCAGTTTCTCATCACCCCAAAAGCAGAAAAGTGTTTGTTCAAAATATAGATAAATGGAGAGAAAGTATAATATAAATAGATGGTGCCAATTAAAGGCTAATTTAAACTGGACAATACACAAGGTGTTGTGTGCACATTTCAAGTACAAAAGTATCAGAAGATTATAAAAATGGTCAAAATTCGCTACTTTTCTAAATCTTAATGAGACAATTATTATCATTTGTTAGATTCTTATGATGGTTCAGAATAACTCCACTTTCAATCTATTCTTCCTGGAGAGGGTCACAGAGTCTAAATGCCGAGGCCACCTTTTTTTAAGCATCAATTACCACTTCCTTCTGAAAATTCCGAAGAATTCCTAGGGAAATCAGCAGAGAGAATCCCTCCAGCATATCCTGGGACTGCCCTTAGTTGGCCATGCGTTGTATACTGTCCATGGAAAGTATATTTACATCCTTAAAAACATTTGAACTGGCACCAATCAATTGAGAGGAGAAAAAGTTCTATTCCAGGGTCTTCCCATATTCCTCAGCTACTCAACTTGGCTTCTAGAGTATGCCCTACAAGCTTGTTCCAGGTCGTAATTTTGGCTACTTGTAATCCTATTTTTGATCACTAGCCCAAGGCTTTTGAGCATAGGTGAGAATGGAAATATAGATCACCAATGACTGAGGGCTCATTTCCTGTTTTACTGCTAATGTCTGCAATGCAGAAAATATGGGTTAACCAAAGACAATCACTGAATAAACATAAAAAAATCAGAAATTTTCTAGGTTTGTACAATTTAAATTATAAATTCACTGTTACATGAATCATTTCATCAAGGGTCTACATTAGGGAGGCTCAAGTTGTGTCTCAAAGGGGACCAAACTGCTTTTGTTTTTTACATACTGTATTAAAAAGCAGACTTCCATTCCTTTTTATCTAGCAGGGAACACCTGAGTGCACCAAACTGCTGTGAATGTCATTTACCGGTAGGTGGGAAGGAAAAGAGGGAGGGAGAGAGAAAGAGCATAAGGCTCATGATCAGAAGTCAATATGAATCAGATTTTTCAGATTCCTGGCACTAATGTCCCAGCATTAACTGAAACAGCATTGGCTGGGACTGCATTGAGAGCTTGCTTATTTACATTTACATTTACTTGCATAGCAAATGCTTTTAACTAAAGTGACTTACAAAAGCAGTCAAATAATCAAGTGAACATCAGTATAGGGAACTCTTTGGGAACAAATGTTACAGGACAATCTTACAAAATTGATACCACAAGTGAAGAGCCCAAAACAAAATGCAAGCTTTTCACAATTACAATTCCTAGGTAACAAAAACTTAACAACTTAATATCAGTTAGACAGAAAACTACCAAACAAGAGAGTATTGAAACGATTCTTAAACACATCAAGGGAGTCAGAATTTCAAATTATGGTTAGCAACTCATTTCACCAACTAGGAGTGACACATGAAAAGAGTCTGGTTTGATATATGAAGCCACGCAGAAGTAGCATCATCAGGTGCCATTCACTAGCAGATCGGAGTAATCGAGAAGGAGCATAGGACATCACAAGTGTCTTCAAATATAGGTGCTGGACCACTGGCTAATCTGTAGGCAAGCATCAAGGATTTGAACTTAATATACCAGTGCAGGTAGCCAATGTAGTGATCTGATAATAGGAATGACATGTACCCATCTTGGATGTTTGAACACTAAACTTGTTGCTGCTTTTAATCATCTAAAGCAGCTTGGTAACACATGGCAGTAATCCAGTCAGCAAGGACTTGCAATAGCACAGACATGACAAGACCAAAGTGCAGAGTTGTGCTGAATACTCCATCAGATATGGTCTGATTTTGCATATGTTATATGAGAGAATCTGTAAGACTGAGAGACTGTTGGAAGTGAAGAACAGCTAGTCATTGATCACCACTCCAAGGTTGCATAAAACATTTGGTGGGCGTTAGTGATAATGAGTTGAGCTGAACAGAGATTGGATGCTGAATAAATGGACAAGCTGGCATAACAAGAAGCTCCATCTTTGCCAGGTTCAGCTAATACTGTATAGTCTGCTGGAGGCGCAGCTGAGTATCATTGACATAGCACTGATAAGAGAAACCATGGGACTGTATGAATGGAGCTAGTGAGGGTGGGTATTATTTGTCTGCCTCAATAACTTATAAAGGAGCACTTAAGTAAATTATATACCCGTGGGAAAATTAGTTACCTGTTACATTTCCACTGTATGCATTATCTTTCTTACTGTAAGTGTGACTTACACTTCACAACCAAGTATTTGTTCAAACATTCGTCTGTTAATGAGTGATTGGTCCTTTCATTTCTATTTTCCAGTTTCCTCAGATAAAGGCAAGGCACATAGAATTTGTTTAAGCTACAAGTGTGTAAAATAAGAGATTGTCAGTATGTTCTGTATACTTAACAGCATTTACTGGCTTCTGTTTATATATCTTATATACAGTAACTATTTTTTTCCTTATCACTTGTGCACATTTACTGTTTAATCATTTAATCTGTACGGGAATAATTAGCAAGTTATGTCTCTGTTATTTATCTGGACATGTTGGGTGATTAAAGTAAATATAGGACTCCTTGTGTGGGCAGATTGGTACTTTTTTCCTACACAGTTAGCAGCTGAAAAGAGGTGCAACATGGGAAGGAGTAATATACCCTGGTAAATGGCCATTGATGTAGTATATCAGCCTTCCAGGGTCTAGGGGACACCCCTATCAGATCTGCTCAATTCAAAGTTATTGAGTACCTTTTGGAAGTATTGAGGCATGATAGGCTGTGCAGGCTTACTCATAATTAGTATGAAGTGGATAGGGTCTGCGTCTGTATGTTCATGCATGTGACTGTGTTAATCTCAGAGTGCACAATAATAGGTACATTTATAGTAAACTTGGCAAGACTCACTTATTCCATGATAAAACAGTGAGTTTTTTGTGAGGCCTGTGGACTCTAAGAACTGATTCATACACTGCTGCCAAAGTTGTAGGGTTAGTCTTCTATATTACTTTGGACCCGCACCACAAAACATATCAGTTTGTAGATATGCACCGTGGTGAACAGCTAGTGGTCAATTGTAAACCTACTATGTCTGGATTAGAAATGGTTTCATTGAGGCGTTTATAACATTAATATTTTTAGCTATCTCTTAATCACTGTGTTTAAAAATTATTAGCTTAATTAGCCTTATTAATACTGCTGTTGTTTGTAGATATACTAGGGTTTTGGTTTTATTTTGTGTTTTCTTCATTAATATTATTTTATTGACAGAATAAATGAAGAAGTATGCTGAAAGAAAATTAAATTGAAAAGTTTTAGCAATATGCTTTCCATCATTCTGCTATTGTGACGGAAACATCTCCTTTGGTACTGTGTCTCTTCAGAAAATCCTTGGGTATAACTGGTTTGGCTTTGTGGCACGTTACCTGCATTGTGAGGGAGAATCAGTCATGGCACTACAGCCATGTGGCGTGATTCCCAAGGGTGATCTGGCTCAGAGGGTCCTCATTGTTGAGGACCTGAGTGGCTGGACCAGGACAAGGAGCCACCAAAGTAACACCCAGCTGTGGAAGATAGATGGTCATTTCCGGATGGTGGGACTGGACCATGCGTCTGCCTGGGGGGTTTCCAACCAGGATCCAAGCTGTTTCATCGTGTGGTGGGTGCGGCAATGCACTATACTAGTGCATGCTCCCCAATCTGACCTGACCTGACCTTAAAGAAACATAAAGCAGAAAACTTAACTCTGGAAGAAGACAACTCATTTTAAAAAAAAATATTATTGATTATAAGGCTATATGTAAAAAGATGTCTGAGTAAATAGTCATCCTAACAAAAATGTGTTTTTCCTTATTTAACATTTTATTTTGTTTTTTGTTTTTGCAGCAACTCAAAAGTATAATTTTAGTAATACAATATATTCAATATAATCCATCCATCCATCCATCCATTGTCTCCCGCTTATCCGAGGTCGGGTCGCGGGGGCAGCAGCTTGAGCAGAGATGCCCAGACTTCCCTCTCCCCGGCCACTTCTTCTAGCTCTTCCGGGAGAATCCCAAGGCGTTCCCAGGCCAGTCGAGAGACATAGTCCCTCCAGCGTGTCCTGGGTCTTCCCCGGGGCCACCTCCCGGTTGGACGTGCCTGGAACACCTCACCAGGGAGGCGTCCAGGAGGCATCCTGATCAGATGCCCGAGCCACCTCATCTGACTCCTCTCGATGCGGAGGAGCAGCGGCTCTACTCTGAGCCCCTCCCGGATGACTGAGCTTCTCACCCTATCTTTAAGGGAAAGCCCAGACACCCTGCGGAGGAAACTCATTTCAGCCGCTTGTATTCGCGATCTCGTTCTTTCGGTCACTACCCATAGCTCATGACCATAGGTGAGGGTAGGAACATAGATCGACTGGTAAATTGAGAGCTTCGCCTTGCGGCTCAGCTCCTTTTTCACCACGACAGACCGATGCAACGCCCGCATTACTGCGGATGCCGCACTGATCCGCCTGTCGATCTCACGCTCCATTCTTCCCTCACTCGTGAACAAGACCCCGAGATACTTGAACTCCTCCACTTGGGGCAGGATCTCGCTACCAACCCTGAGAGGGCACTCCACCCTTTTCCGGTTGAGGACCATGGTCTCGGATTTGGAGGTGCTGATTCTCATCCCAGCCGCTTCACACTCGGCTGCGAACCGATCCAGAGAGAGCTGAAGATCACGGCCTGATGAAGCAAACAGGACAACATCATCTGCAAAAAGCAGTGACCCAATCCTGAGCCCACCAAACCGGACCCCCTCAACACCCTGGCTGCGCCTAGAAATTCTGTCCATAAAAGTTATGAACAGAATCGGTGACAAAGGGCAGCCCTGGCGGAGTCCAACTCTCACTGGAAACGGGTTCGACTTACTGCCGGCAATGCGGACCAAGCTCTGGCACTGATCGTACAGGGACTGAACAGCCCTTATCAGGGGGGCCGGTACCCCATACTCTCGGAGTACCCCCCACAGGATTCCCCGAGGGACACGGTCGAATGCCTTTTCTAAGTCCACAAAACACATGTAGACTGGTTGGGCAAACTCCCATGCACCCTCCAGGACCCTGCTAAGGGTATAGAGCTGGTCCACTGTTCCGCGACCAGGACGAAAACCACACTGTTCCTCCTGAATCCGAGGCTCGACTATCCGACGGACCCTCCTCTCCAGGACCCCTGAATAGACTTTTCCAGGGAGGCTGAGGAGTGTGATCCCTCTGTAGTTGGAACACACCCTCCGATCCCCCTTCTTAAAGAGGGGGACCACCACCCCGGTCTGCCAATCCAGAGGCACTGTCCCTGATGTCCATGCGATGTTGCAGAGGCGTGTCAGCCAAGACAGTCCTACAACATCCAGAGCCTTGAGGAACTCCGGGCGTATCTCATCCACCCCCGGGGCCCTGCCACCAATGAGTTTTTTGACCACCTCGGTGACCTCAGTCCCAGAGATGGGGGAGCCCACCTCTGAGTCCCCAGGCTCTGCTTCCTCATTGGAAGGCATGTTAATGGGATTGAGGAGGTCTTCGAAGTATTCCCTCCACCGACCCACAACGTCCCGAGTCGAGGTCAGCAGCGCACCATCCCCACCATATACAGTGTTGACACTGCACTGCTTCCCCTTCCTGAGACGCCGGATGGTGGACCAGAATCTCCTCGAAGCCGTCCGAAAGTCATTCTCCATGGCCTCCCCAAACTCCTCCCACGCCCGAGTTTTTGCCTCAGCAACCACCAAAGCCGCATTCCGCTTGGCCTGCCGGTACCTATCAGCTGCCTCCGGGGTCCCACAGGACAAAAGGGTCCTGTAGGACTCCTTCTTCAGCTTGACGGCATCCTTCACCGCCGGTGTCCACCAGCGGGTTCGGGGATTGCCGCCACGACAGGCACCGACCACCTTACGGCCACAGCTCCGGTCAGCTGCCTCAACAATAGAGGCACGGAACATGGCCCATTCGGACTCAATGTCCCCCACCTCCCTCGGGATGTGGTCGAAGTTCTGCCGGAGGTGGGAGTTGAAGCTACTTCTGACAGGGGGCTCTGCCAGACGTTCCCAGCAGACCCTCACAACACGTTTGGGCCTACCACGCCTGACCGGCATCCTCCCCCACCATCGAAGCCAACTCACCACCAGGTGGTGATCAGTTGACAGCTCCGCCCCTCTCTTCACCCGAGTGTCCAAGACATGTGGCCGCAAGTCCGACGACACGACCACAAAGTCGATCATCGAACTGAGGCCTAGGGTGTCCTGGTGCCAAGTGCACATATGAACACCCCTATGCTTGAACATGGTGTTCGTTATGGACAATCCGTGACGAGCACAGAAGTCCAATAACAAAACACCGCTCGGGTTCAGATCAGGGGGGCCATTCCTCCCAATCACGCCCTTCCAGGTCTCACTGTCATTGCCCACGTGAGCATTGAAGTCTCCCAGCAGAACGAGGGAGTCCCCAGAAGGTATGCCCTCTAGCACCCCCTCCAGGGACTCCAAAAAGGGTGGGTACTCCGAACTGCTGTTCGGTGCATACGCACAAACAACAGTTAGGACCCGTCCCCCCACCCGAAGGCGAAGGGAGGCTACCCTCTCGTCCACCGGGGTAAAC
Source organism: Erpetoichthys calabaricus (assembly GCF_900747795.2). Lineage (NCBI taxonomy): Eukaryota > Metazoa > Chordata > Cladistia > Polypteriformes > Polypteridae > Erpetoichthys > Erpetoichthys calabaricus. The sequence goes on from NC_041402.2 coordinate 146,251,554, forward strand.
CCCAATGTACAGGCTCCAAGTTGGGGGGCAATAAGTATACCCACACCTGCTCGGCGCCTCTCACCGGGGGCAACTCCAGAGTGGTAGAGAGTCCAGCCCCTCTCAAGGAGATTGGTTCCAGAGTCCAAGCTGTGCGTTGAGGTGAGCCCGACTATATCTAGCCGGAACCTCTCAACTTCGCGCACTAGCTCAGGCTCCTTCCCCTTCAGAGAGGTGACATTCCACGTCCCAAGAGCCAGTTTCTGTAGCCGAGGATCGGACCGCCAAGGTCCCCGCCTTCGGCCACCACCCAACTCACACTGCACCCGACCTCCTTGGCCCCTCCCATAGGTGGTGAGCCCATGGGAAGGGGGACCCACGTTGCCTCTTCGGGCTGTGCCCGGCCGAGCCCCATGGGTGCAGGCCCGGCCACCAGGCGCTCGCCATCGAGCCGCACCTCCAGGCCTGGCTCCAGAGTGGGGCCCCGGTGACCCGCGTCCGGGCAAGGGAAAACGCCGTCCAAAATGGTTTTTCTTCATAGGAGGTTTGTTTAACCGCTCTTTGTCTCATCCCTCACCTAGGACCAGTTTGCCTTGGGTGGCCCTACCAGGGGCATAAAGCCCCGGACAACAGAGCTCCTAGGATCAGTGGGACACGCAAACCCCTCCACCACGATAAGGTGACGGTTAAAGGAGGGGTATTCAATATAATACACCTACAAATACCAGAATACTAAAAGTTCTCATGGATAAAGAAATTAGTCTGATATTTACAAAATATTAGTAATATTGCTTCATTCCAAGACTAAAGTGAAAGTCAGTAGTTATGGGGTATATTAAATATCCATCTGTTCATTTTGTTATTCTGTTGTCCAATTCAGGGTTGCAAGGAACAGGTGTCTATTCTAGTAGAGCTCAGTGCTGTGTGGGAACCAGCCCTGGATAAGGTGTCTAAATTGTCCCTAGGTGTGTGTGTGTGCGCCCTACGGTGGGCTGGCGCCCTGTCCGGGGTTTGTTTCCTTCCTTGCGCCCTGTGTTGGCTGGGATTGACTCCAGCAGTCCCCCTGACCCTGTACTTAGGATATAGCGGGTTGGATAATAGATGGATGGATTTTATGATAATTGATAAAAGTATAGAAATGCAAATCATCAAATCATTCTACTAAGTGAACCAACAGAAAATGGCACATCTCCATGCTTACAGAAAAGATGCAAAACATGTGCCCACATCTATGATACAGACCGTATAGTTATACCACACTGCTGACTTGAACATCACATAAAGGGATCATTTTCCTGCACATCATCTAATGTAGTCTACCTAATTTTCTGCATGAAATGTCCTGACACTACACTCTGTGTGGGAGAAACTGGACAAACACTCCGCCAGAGAATGAATTTACACAGGTTCCACATTAAACATGGCAACACAGATGTTCCTGTAGCGGCCCACTTCAACAGCCATGGACACTGTGAGAGGGACTTTAAAGTCACAGTGCTTATGGGCAACTTCAAAACACAGCAAGAGAGAAAAGAATGGGAAGTTAAACTCATGCTAAAATTTAATACATTACAACATGGATTAAATAGAGACAAGAGTTTTATGGCCAGATATGAGGATTGTTTACATCTCTCAGAATGACAGACAACCTGTCTACAGATCCACATTGTTTTGAAAAAACTCATTACAAACTTCAAAAGACTTTGTTGGACAGTTATCTTATCCAGAGATCTTGACCATACATTGTTCTTTTCTCTCTTGTTAAATTAACCCTAGCCTGAATTAATCTATTAATTTTTTACATTTAAAATTTCTCATTTAAAGATTTACCAATGTTGTTTCTTGTCCTAGAGTGTGTATATAAACATAGGGAACTCCAGTTTCTGTATTACATCTTGCCTGAAGAAGGGGCCTGAGTTGCCTCAAAAGCTTGCATATTGTAATCTTTTTAGTTAGCCAATAAAAGGTGTCATTTTGCTTGGTTTTTCTCTACATTCTACTAGTTGAAAACCTGACTCTTGTGTTGTTCTGATATTCACAGAGCTACTTTAGAAAGCTGCTGTTCCTTCAGAGGTGCTTTAATTTTTTTCCTTCTCTGCTTGAGATTGACTCTACAGATGCATGTCATTTGTTTATTTACCGTCCTTAGCCAGCATATCTGCAAGGGAATTAAATTTTTGCAGATAAGAAATGAAATGACTGTGAAATTTTCATGTTGGGATGAAATCATTTCTCAACTGGCATTCTTCCCAGTTTTCCCCCAGTTCCATTGCTAATTGCCTCATTTGAAATAAGTGTTTGTGCATGAAGTAAGCATGACATTTGCACATTCCACCTGGAAACTGGCCTGCCAAATAAAACAGGGCCCCCTTGACACAGGTGGCATTCCACCTGACATGAAGCTGGAGTAAATCACGTTTACCAATATTTACAGATCACCTTAGTCTGACTATTAAATAATCTCTTTATGTACTGTATACGTTTCAGACATTACAGTATCTGATGCATAATTACAATTAAAATATCAGAAAGTAAAATTTAAAAAGGTAGAGACTCTGGCCCCCTGTTATTCTCAGACTGGATACTGCAGGTTCTGTAAATAGACGGAAATAGAATATAAATGGAATGGGAGGCTTAGGATATAAAAAGTGTGTATCTGCATAATAATGATACTTGGAATGTATTGCTATTGAATTCCATTATCCATACTTTATAATCCTTCATTGTTTAATGACTGATTATCCTGTCACCTTTTTATTTTATATAAGCCAAACCAAATTCAGTCGAGCATGCTTGTTTGTTCTCTAACAGATGACTTAAGCCAATATTTCATGTAGCCGTTTTAAAAACGATCAGGTTCTCCACTACAGCTATGACTTTGTAGTGTGCACCAGATCTCAAGAATATTTTCATTGCATGAATAACCCTTTTAACTGAAAGCGTATTTCTGGCCAAAAACTTTATGAATCATATTGACAATTTAGGACATTTTGGTAGGACTCCACTTCAAGACTAAGAAAGTTCAATTCCCTTTGCCTTTTAGTTTAAGACACATCTGTTCTTCACTGCAAAGCTTCTAGTGTTGCTACACACCTCAGGAAGCCTCAGCAGCATCTGATTTTCTTTCTGTTGTTTTAGAGCAGAAATAATCCCTCAACATTTGCCTGACTGGTCTCTTTGAAGCATGGTAAACCAGAAATGCACACAGTACTCATAAAAACGTTTAGGTTTTCTAGTGTGCATTAAATCCGATTTGTTTATAGATAGTGTGATAAATCTTCTTAAATAAGAGTCTCTCACAAGCATAAAGGTTTGGGGACTGTCCCTGTATAATGTCCGTAGGACAAAGAAACAGATGTACATGTTGGTATTTGATCAAAGCAATAATAGTATTTGACAATCGTTACATGTAAACATGGCATTTTTATACAGACAAAAACAAAATGAAAACGGGAAGTGAGTTGGTAGGAGATGACGTCAAAGCTGTGGGACGGATCCAACATTATCAAAGATGGATTGGAAGTGATATGGAATTGGTAATGATGTTATCAGGAGGAGCTGGAATTGATGTCATGTGAAGTGGCTGGAAGAAACGTCATCTGGGTTTGACGGATGTGACGCTTTCAGCGTCCATCTTTGGAATCCGTCCGTGCATATTTATTTTTCTTCTTTTTGTCTGACGGGGAGAAAGAGAGAGAGGCACCATTACCGTATATATCAACCCTTCGTCTTGCGATATTGCACTCACCTTTGAGCTTACTGACTGTCTCCTAAACGCACATGTGTGACAATAGATGGATAAAAAGATAGATAGACAGATAGTTAATGCTTTATTTTATACATTAACATTTTTATTTCTGTATTATTAATTATTATTTAACTGTATATAGCATGTTTTACTTGTATACTTTGAATCAAATGTTTCCCAGTTTTGAAGACTGTCATCTTATGAACTGCTCTTGCACCTTCCACAGTATTTGACAGTTTGCCGGTTTTATGAATTATGATGGTTTACTCATTCATTACAGAAAAGTGTTAGCACAATCCCGCAAGCATTTGTTTTACTGTCTTAAAGTTCTTGAGTTTGGGGTTAAAATGCTGGTGCGGACAATAACTGTTTGGAATTTGCATCTTCTCTCTGTTACCGTGTTTTATTCTCTGGGGTCTCAAAATTATTCCCACATCCCTATATGTTCAGGCTAACTGGAATTTTACATTTAAGCTAGTATAAGTCATGTGAACGTAGAATCCAATGATTGCTGCCTTGTCTGCTATTGGAACATGTTGATTAGGAAAAGAAGAAAGAATAACTATACTTTAAGGAGTAACATTTGCCGCAATTATTATTAATACTCCGTTTTTTTTGCGATTTACTATCTCACAGCCAGTTTCATAAGTTACTGCTGATATCAAAAACATTATACTTTAGGACTAATCTTTGGTGTGGAACCTTACCAATGGCATTTTAAAAATTTTAATTAAGTACATCATCTATGTTTTTTCAATTTACTAAACGGCAGTTCAATTTTGCTTGACCCGCTCTCCTTCTAACTGTGTTATCATAGCCTTTTAATGTAACTATTCTGTTTGATTTCTGTCTGTAGTTATTATTATTTATAAGTACTATTATTATCTGCGGTGGGTTGGCACCCTGCCCGGGATTGGTTCCTGCCTTGTGCCCTGTGTTGGCTGGGATTGGCTCCAGCAGACCCCCATGACCCTGTGTTCGGATTCAGGGGGTTGGAAAATGGATGGATGGATGGATACTATTATTATTTATAATAGGTTTTTCATAATATTTTAAAGCTGTAATTACTAGAATGTGTTTTGTTTTCATTATGTGTTTTGGAATCTCATTGCTTCTGTTTGACTATCTACTGTTTCAAGTGGTGGCTGGAATAAGTTTTCTAATTTTGTAGAAATCATGTTTATTTCTTTCATTATTACTGTAAAAGATTTGCTTATGGTTAATATAATTTCAGCTTGAAGTTTTTTGCCACCTGTAGACAATATGACGAGGTTCTTGTTTGCACATCTACCACTGCGTAGTCACAGTAGCATAATACAAGAGGCAGCAAATACAATGTAATAAATACAATGTAATATATTAAATACAACATCAGACTTTTTACATTGTCGTGAAACAGTAGACTTTTCATCACAAGAAAGAATTGGGGAATGACTCCGTATATTGTCCAGTGAACAAAGCAAAGAAAATAGATGCAAAAACGATCAAAATACTTCAAAAAAGTAATTGACAAATTACAGAAAAAAGATGTCTGGAGGAAATGATGTGGCAGAAGATGACGTCGTAATGGATAGACCGAAGTGACATCATCATCGGGAGACCAGATGTGATGTTATTATTGATGTGGCGGAAGTGACGTCATCATCAGGAGACCGGAAGTGACTTTTTCATCTGGGATTGATTGTGGAAGTGACGTTGGGCGGCCTTCTTGGAAATCTGGAAGTTGGTGTGGTGAGTATATTGGATTATTTGTCTTCTTTTGGTCTGATGAAAAAGAGAGATAGGCATCAGTACCATAAATCAACCTTTCATCTCGCAATGTTTCACTCACCTCAGGGCTAGTTGACTGCCTCCTAAGCGATTGTGTGTGATAACATGTATATAAGAAACACACAGCATGCTAGTGTTTTATGGTGTTTTGAGTAGGTATGTAATCTGAGGAGGCTTTAATGCTTCTCATATTTGATTCACATTGGTTATGTCAAGACACTTCATGCATGTATCCAGCAGGGGTGTTAGCTCCCTTGTTGGAATGAGTTCTTTTGTAATTGCGGCATGTTACATAACCCGAATCTATATAGATATGATATTAAAAGGCGATACCCCTGCCTTAGTGATACGGCGGTTAGAAACAACATAGGAGAAATAACTTAGCTTTCTTTAATAACGGCTTATGTTGCATAACAGACAAAGGAAGCCATGGCAAGAACCCAGTTCAGGAGTGGGGGCGTGATGTGCAGAGTCTGACATTTTCGTCGCTGATTTGGAAGGATTTTCAGGATCGAATGACGTTATCTCCTATCCATCCGTCGGCTTCAAAGGTGTGCCGGGCAATGTTCCAAGGCTTTATACTCCTTCTTCATTGACAGTCCCCCACTTATGTGAATCATGCCATTCCAAACAAGGCAAAGAGGATACAGTTTCATTCTGACTTTGACACATAAAAATAGTATACAGTGGTCATCAGTGTGACTGTCCATTTCGCAGTTGTCCCTAACTTGTCTTGTCTTAAAATGCTTGCCTAGCAGTTCTTACATGGTGAACTCCTGTGTACTAAGTCTGGCTCTGTGTCAACTGTGCACATGAGTAGAAAAAGGCTGATTTATAAAATATGGGTACAGAGCACAGTGACAAATTAAACTTATACATTTATTACAATGCATAATGAACATTGAACATGTTTCTACTTCCATGTGTTATGTCTGTCTAAGCCATTTCATTTGTTTCCTTTTGATCAGGTAAAACATTCATTCAGTTCATCAGAATGTTTCTGCTCATGTTCAGATATTATATTTTGTGTTTAGCGGGCATATTGTTTGGGCAGGAATTACCTTTTCTGAACTGATATGCCCACATTCTGATGAAATCTTAATAAAACATATCACACCAAAGGACACTAAGCATTGTGGTTTGTTGAAAAAAGCAAGTACATCCAAGTATGGGCAACTAAGAGAACTCTATGACATTGCAATAGCAGTCTTAGTTCTGTGGCTTTAAAAGTCTTTACCAACTCAGGGAGACAGATGGTTTTGTCCTATAATGTTACAAGATACGCATGTTCTTCAGGAGAGTTACAACTTTGTCATGCAATACACCAGTGCTTAAATGTCTTACAGCTCTATCCAATAAAATGAGGCAGAGTCATTTACAAACATCTTGGTCACTAATTTGTTTTCATTGGTGCTGCCTGTCTGTGCTGATAAACATGGAAGGTGCTGTCAGGCCTCACTTTGTTCTAGGCCCAAGATGCAACCTCATTAGTCTTAGTTAGATCAGGAAGGCCTGTCAAAAACAGTGTCTGGATGTACTTTTGAAAGGAAAGTTATAAACAAAAACATCACAAGTTCAATTGTAGCCATACTGAAGCTTTTAACTCAAGCTGAAGAGTCAGTGCCTGTCAACCTTATAAATACTCCTCTTACATATCATCTTTATACAATGATTTTTGTCATTTTTAACATAGAAGTACTAGAATATTTTTTTCATTTTTGTCCTTCTACACTTTTCAAAATACAATTTTTATGATAATATTTCCTGTGTTTATCTTTATTTTTTGCTAAGCTAACTTAATTGTGTTTATAAGAGATACTCATGACTGCTTTGAAATCACTTTTTTTTTGTCCAGCACCTACTGACTCACCAGTATGATAAACCCCCCACATATGATATACCATTTGACTTATCCTGATGTCCAGCTGTGCAAAATGTTGAGCTTTTTGGGGTTCTCCTATTTTTGGCCCGCTAGTCCTGGAAAAAATCTTCATTTTTTTGGACAATTTTGGACCATATTTTGTGCAGGAAATTACACCCTTATGATAAAGTGTAAGCCAACAGGCGTCTTCAGTCATGCCACATCAACCAACCCCAGAAATTCATCCCCTAATGGGTTACAAGAAGCAAAGTTACTCCTTTCCACAAAACTTCAAAGAAATGGGGATCAGTAATATAGGTATGTGGAGTGTTGTCATATTATACAATTTCAAAATTGCTGATCACAAGTATGATCATTTTTCTGATATTTGATTCTTTACTGGTTATCCTAGTACCCTAAGAGTCACTCCCAAGATTAATAAAATTTGCAAATTTCAAGTTTAAGCATATGAGGTAATTTTTTAGACTATTTCAGTCTTTTTCAGTAATTATGAATGTAATGTTATTTTTAATTTCTGATCCATAACTATGGATCTACCCCTCTACTTACCTCTTACAGGAGGTACAAAATGACACATTTGTGTTACAATCAAGAATATTTAGACTTTTTAAAATTTAAATTGAAGCATGCATTTTAATATTTCATATACAGTAATCCCTCGCTATATCGCGCTTCGACTTTCGCGGCTTCACTCTATCGCAGATTTTATATATAAGCATATTTAAATATATATCCCGGATTTTTTGCTGGTTCACAGATTTCTGCGGACAATGGATCTTTTAATTTCTGGTACATGCTTCTTCAGTTGGTTTGCCCAGTTGATTTCATACAAGGGACGCTATTGGAAGATGGCTGAGAAGCTACCCAACCAGAGCGCATATTATGTATTAAATAAAACTCCTCTACTATATTGTGAGCACGGGGGCTATTCGCACCCCTAGAGGATACGACCACTCCTCAAAAAACGCTGAAAGATTACCTTCACATTGCTGCCATCCTTGCTGGGCTTACATGTGGCTGCTTTGTCAAGCGATATGCTTCCTGCACGGTGCTTCGCATACTTAAAAGATCAAATAGCACGTATTGATTTTTGATTGTTTGCCTTTCTCTCTCTCTCTCTCTTGCTCTGACATTCTCTGCTCCTGACGGAGGGGGTGTGAGCAGGGGGGCTGTTCGCACCCCTAGACAATACGGACGTTCATCTAAAAATGCTGAAAGATTATCTTCACATTGCTCCCTTCCGGCTTTGTCAAGCGACATGCTTCCCGCACGGTGCTTCGCATACTTCAAAGCTTGAACGGCACGTATTGATTTTTGATTGTTTGTTTGTTTTTCTCTGTCTCTCTCTCTCTCTGACATTCTCTGCTCCTGATGGAGGGGGTGTGAGCAGAGGGGCTGTTCGCACACTGGTCTAGAGGATACGGACGCTCCTCTAAAAAATGCTGAAAGACTACCTTCACATCGCTCTCTTCCTTGCAGCTGCTTTATACGGTGGTGCTTCGCATACTTAAAAGCCAAACAACCCTATTGATTTTTGATTGTTTGCTTTTTTTTTATCTCTCTCTCTTTCTCTGACATTCTCTGCTCCTGACTCGCACTCCTTTGAAGAGGAAGATATGTTTGCATTCTTTTAATTGTGAGACAGAACTGTCATCTCTGTCTTGTCATGGAGCACAGTTTAAACTTTTGAAAAAGAGACAAATGTTTGTTTGCAGTGTTTGAATAAAGTTCCTGTCTCTCTACAAACTCCTGTGTTTCTGTGCAAATCTGTGACCCAAGCATGACAATATAAAAATAACCATATAAACATATGGTTTCTACTTCGCGGAGTTTCACCTTTCGCGGGGGGTTCTGGAACGCAACCCCCGTGATCGAGGAGGGATTACTGTACTGTATTTGACACAACTATTCTTGTCTATTATGTACTTGTACCCAGTACCGCCGCTCCCTATACGCAGAGTACGCAGTCTGCGTAGGGCACCAACTCCCAGGGGGGCACCATTCCAGCTGCTCAAAAAAATCGTTTTTATATATTATAATAATAAATTAATATTAATAATATACATATACAAATAAACAAAAATATAAACGTATATATTGCATTTTACGGTGAACGCAGAGTAGGCTAAGCACACGTGATGACGCGCGCGCCCTCACCTCTGTCACGGCTGCCTATTTGGCCAAAAATGATAATAATTGAACAATATGCCTGGTCCTGGAAAGAGACATCAACAGTCCGGCGCCGAGAAACGAAAGAAAAAAAAAGCCCAAGATGAAGCCCGTGCATCACTTTCAGGTACGTTCATAATCCTGGGAAACTTTATTTTATTCTGTCGACGTTAATAATGTGTTTTAATGTCGGTAATAATTTCACGACTAACGCATCTTTCTTAATATGAATACAAGCAGATCTAAATAAACAAAATGACTTAAAATGCATTATATTAAAACACAGAGGCAATTATGATTATTGATTAATAATGACCATATGGTGTCAATAAATAACAGTGTTAAAATACATAATCTAATACAAAATTAACAGTTTACATAACAATTTTAATAGAAATGCCTGAAAAGGGAACCAAAGGCCTGGTAAATACAGTTGTTACTCATACATGATGATCGAATTCCTTGTTTAATATCGACCATAACATTTAATTAAAATATGAACCACCTACAAGAGTTGTACCCAAATCTCTGGATTGCTCTGCGCATAGCAGTGACGCTCCCTGTAACTGTTGCCTCTGCTGAGCGAAGTTTTTCTAAAATGAAGCTCATCAAAACGTACTTGCGCTCATCTATGGCACAAGAGCGCATGAGTGGTCTGGCAATTGTCAGCATCAACTCTGAATTAGCAAAGGCTTTATCATATGAAGAGCTCATTTATGACTTTGCCTCAAGAAAAAGCAGAAGTGTGCCTTTGTAAATTTTGAACTTTGGAAAGCTCCAGCAGATGACAGTGTTGATTTTATTTCAGTTTATTATTGTTTATTTTATTTATTATAAATGTTTTATTTAAAGTGTAATTTTAGTTTGTATTTTTTGTTGTAGAGCTACAATTGTAATTTATAAATGATACAATTTATTTATGTATTTACTTTTATTTGAATAAAGTTCTATTTTGGCCCCTATAGTAGGTGTTTTTTTTATTATTTTATTTTTACTTCCGTAATATTTGGGGGAGGGGGCACAAAAGATAAATTTCTGCTTAGGGCACCCATTTGGCCAGCAGCGGCCCTGCTTGTACCTCATGAAGTAAATCATTATGAACAACCTAAATTAGGATGCATTACACTAATTCAGACTTTTCTACTGCTATAATTATGTTTATTTTTATTTTGCACTTTCCTTTGGTTCTTTTCAAGTGTGTTGTTTCATGTATGGGATTTGTTTTTTTGTAGGATTAATTTCTTTCATTAATATTTATTTTTGTTATAGTTTTGACAAAGTTATTCTTATTTGTGTCTTGTTATGTGATGCTGTTTTGTTTTTGTAGGATTCAGCCGCTAGGGAGCTTGGTGACAGAAGTAACCATATAAAGTTTCACTTTTGACCTCGACTTCTTGTTTAGTATTTAGTATGAGGTCTCTGTAAAAAAATATTTGGAACGATTACTGACCATGAGTTTAGAGTAGTGATTAGGATCCCAGTCCACAGTTTAGTCCTTCTGCTTTTGACTCTTACTTAACTGGTGACATTATTATCATCTTCTGATTCTTGAATCTCAACTTGATTTCACATCAGTACATTTACATTTCTGTGATTTTTTTCTTTATTTTCTAAAGTTTGTTATATACTGTTCTTTGCACAGCAGTTAGCAGCAATATTTCAGAACAAATGCACAAATTAAAAGCTATATAAATATAATGAATTATCATTATTATTAAAAGCATGTACACTCAAATCTTCTGTTATTTACACTGTCTTTCTCTGGATTTTTGTGCTGACCCTTTCAAGGATTATATTTTTTTTTTCATTAACAAATAGGAACAGGCAAAGGATAATTTTATCTTTTATTTCCATTTACTTTTGGAAATTCTTCTGGGTCCAACAGTGAAATATAGCAATGCCACTTGAAAATAAACACTACATATTAATGAACAGCAGAAGTGAGCACCACGTATGGGAAAAAAACAGTGCTGGAGGACAAAATCAAAGAAAATTATAAAAATTGCAAAAAGAATGAATTCAACATTGTAGTTTATTACTCATGTACACTGTGGGTAAGTATGGAAATATTCATTGCTTATAATGACAGTGTACAAGTAGGACCTGTTTTAGAGTTCCTACTTATAACATTGTAGGAGTTAGTGAAATTTTAGGGTGTTAAAATTTTAAAGGATGAGTGTTAAGGGTTAAATTGTTTTTCTAACCATGCAGCAGTCTTGACTTATGTTTAATTTAAGCCCATATTGGTATTAGCCAGTTTTTGCTTATTTCTATCAATTGCCTTAGCTTACACATTGACTTATGACAAATATGACAAATATGTAGAAGCAATGTTAAGTCTCTTTCTATGGTTTGCACTAGCAAAAGCTGACTATGAAACCTTGTTTCAAAATTAGCCCTCCCATTAAGATAATTTTGTTCTTTCAGAGAAATAACACTTGATAAGAGATACTTGTAAATGTTGAAGTATCTGTGAACTTATAAAAGCAGCCTATTCGATGCACAAGCACACACACAGCTGCAGCACGGCCCTAGCAGGGCATAGGGCATTTGTGTGTGCCTAGTAATAAACATTTGCTTCAGACTGATCAAAGTGTTTGATTTTTCATTTTTCTTGTAGATAACAATTTTAATTGCCTCTACATATAAAACCACCTAAAACTGGCCTGTCACCGTATTTTTGGTTTTTAAAGGTTACTAGTGCTAATGTTACTAGTGATAATGCAGAAGTTGTATAACGTACTTGAAAGAAAAACTATACATAAGGTACAATACTGTATACTTTTCCCAATGTATTCATCAGATAGTATTATCATGAAACACTGCAGTAAAATAAGATTAGCTTTGCCACTATATTCTTTAATAGGCTACAATTATTCTGTATTTCTTGCAGTCCATTTAGTGGGTTTATATTGAGTGAAAAACAGTGGCACATTAGGTAGATATTCATAATGAAGCAGAGCATAGTCAAACAAGACTAAACATTTCAACTTAAAATATATCCTTATGAGGATATGTTACTTAGTTAACCTACAAAAACAACAGTTTAAACTTATTTTTTAATGTTTTTCTGGCCAAGGCAAAAATTTGTTACTTTAGGACCATATAAAGTTAGAGGTAAAATTGCAACAAAAATACAGTATTTCACCAAAAGGTTAGATAAAAAGATGAAGAATAATTTGGCTTCAAGAAACATTTAGTAGACAGTAATCTTTTAGTTTGGTTTTATCACTCTACAGTGCAACAGTAATAGATGAATTCAGTTGACCAGCTGCAGCTTCACTGCAACACAAGCATTTGGTCCTAAGACATGGCAGCTGACAAAGCCATTAATGTGAGTGCCAGCAGTGGAGTAGACTGCCATTGATGAACCAATTGAAGGTTAGGGTCCTTCTGTCGAGACTGATATATAGCTAAAACAGATTTGTGAACAGAAAAAAAATCTTTTAATGTTTTGTCAGCACCTTAAATTAGAAAAGAAATTATGATTCAAACACTTGGAACTTTACTGTGCTCTACCCATCATGTTCAAATCCAAAAAACAAATATTGAAATGACTGTGAAATTGTGTTTACCATGACACTGACTGTCCTGTTTTTGAAAACAGTGAAATGCTTTATGGGTGCTAATGGATCAAGTAAAAGAACCTAAAAGTCATTTCATGGTCTGCTTACAGGCTGACATGCATTTTGCAGCTGTATTTTGAAATGATGTATTTTCGTGAAAAAAAAAATGAGTGGAGCTGCAAAGGTGAGATACAAATTGGAGAGGTAGGACATAGAACATTTTTACTGCCAACTAGAGAATCCCGGTAATTGGTATCCCAGGATTCCCAGACATTTTTCATTCCCGCATTCCCGGGAATGAAACTGCTGTAATTCCCGGGAAAACGGGAACGGCCAAGCTTGCATATATAGCGGTGTAAAAGTTTAAAAATCAATCAAGAAATAACAGAGTTATAGATGAAAATAATTAAGGTGGCGCCATTGCTGCAGCTTGCACTTCATCAGACAACAGCTTTGAACAGCAACTTGAAATTGCAATGTGTCAGTCTGTTGCATCCGCATTATCTGTGCCAAGAAACTTGCCATCACAGAATGATGACAAGAAACTGGATGCATGAGTAAAAGCTGAAATGGTGGTGTTTCAGAGCAACAGTAAGCGTGGGCGTTGTTTAGAACAAGTGTATCAGTATCTGATGATTGTGCCGCCTACTTCAGTTGAGTCAGAGTGTGCTTTCTTAGCGGCTGGCGTACTCTGCATGAAGGTGCACTCTAGCGTGGACGACCACACGCTGGACACGTTAATAATAAAAATTCATTACTTTTATATAGCACTTTTCTCAGTACTCAAAGCACTATCCACACAGGGAGACACCGGGAAGTGAATCCACAATCTTCTTAATGCAAAGCAGCAGCACTATCACTGCACCACCTGTGAGGTGCTTTTTATGCTCTTATTACCACAACTAAAGATACATGTACTTATATGACAGCATGAACTGCTTGTAGATAAGGTTAGTCTTTTATTTGTGTCAACATATTGCAGTAGTTTTATTAAAAATAAGTGTCGGTCGTTCTAAAACCATTCATATGTGAGATGCCCGTGCACTGTGTCATCCCGGGCATCCGGGATTCCCGGGAATGAAATGCAGGATTCCCGAATTCCCGGGAATGGATAAACCCATCCGGGAATGGATTCCCTACTGCCAACACTACATGCCTTAATGTATTGAATTTAACATTCATACTTGGTTTTCCTATTGAATTTTAACTTTGAGACATTCAGCATCTTCTTCTCTGACACCGGAAGTGAAACTGACTGTTCTTCAAAAAACATATATTGCTTAAGGATATGACTGTCACCTTTGAAAGCTGTCTTCTCTAATTCATAGATTCCCATGGTTTCATGCAGGGCTGTGGAGTCAGTAGATAAATCCTTCAACTCCGACTCCTTAGTTTCTGGTACTCCTGAATCCAACTCCTCTGTATTTAATATGCTAATGCATTTTCCATGTTGATTAAAGGAAGGCAACATACACATCATTTAACCACAGAACTACTGGCTAGGAAGCTGACTCTCTACTGTACTGGCCAGTTTAAACAAAATACAAGAACCCCCTGAACACACATCAGGCCATGGCACACACCTACACCTACATCATTACATTTGTTTACACTCAAATGAACTTGTTAAACACATTATATCTGAAATAAAATTAAAACACTTTTTGTAATGTACCATAATCCAGATTACAATATGTGAATGTCAGGTTGTATAATAGCTCAGCTGAACTTCACACTAGTAGTAACACAACTATGCACTGGGCTTTATTCTTACATCGGAGAAGTATTTAATTGTGACTATTGTTTGTGAAATGGGACATTTGAACTTGCTGTATTTTTTTTTTCATCACAATTTAAATTTATTAGGAGTCGGAGTTGGTACATTTTTGCCAACTCCGACTCCACAGCCCTGGTTTCAGGTGTCACTGAACCAAAAGCATCGAAAAATGAACACTTGCATTTGAGCTGGAGTAAATGTTGTAACAAAATGTAATTATAGTTCCAAGCAATGGAGATTTTATGGAAATTAGAAGTTAGATAATAATGGCTCAGTGACACTCTGAATAGTTGTACACTAGCAGAACGTTAATATGTTTTAAATGTTGCAGAATGCGTTCAATAATACTAAGTACAGCTGGTGTATCAGTAATGTGTTGTTTGGTCAGAGGTATATTTTAGACTCTATTTAACTTTGTAGTGACTATTAGGCACATAAGAGATTACTGAACTCAGACTTGCTGTACAATGACTGACCCTGCGCTCTGACCCCAAGGGGTATGCGAAAACTAACAAATTCCTAATACAAGAAATTGTATAAGGCGAAATAAAGAACAAAAAAAAAAAAACACCCAAGGGTTTGCAGCATGACTGACAGAAACAGCAGGTTTTTCATGTATATCAGTGACTACTTATTGTACTCTGCTTAAAGTGCTGACACTGGAATTAAAAGAGATTAATTTCTTTCTCCTTCTGGTATGCAAGATTTTAGTGCAATTACAAATAGTTTAATCTATACATACTGTACATGAATTGCTCTGTCAAACAATTTATTTAACTGTGAATTAAAATATATTTAAAGCTGCTTTATACTTAAAAAGTTCATAAGTACAGTAGGTGTAACTGTCTTCAGCTGTTTTTCATCATAATGATGATATACTCGTTGCATGTGTTTCTCCCACCTATTTCTAAGAAAAAAAAATTATAGTCACCATTCTTTTATGTTATAAATAATAATGCATGTTTAAAATGTCTGTTTTTATTTTATTTTATTTTTCTACTGCAGACAGAGAATTGTTAGGGAGGAGTATGCACGCTATTGACACAGTAAAATTAGATTGGCAAATTGACCAAACCACCAGCGAATGCATAAAGCATGTTTTTGGCAGTAAGTCTGTTTAATGCAAAGCAGATCACTATTAAATATGAAGCACTTTTTAGGGCTGGTATATTTTCCTCTGTTATCAAAAAAAAAATTTAAAAGATTAAGTAATATAAATTTTAAAGTATAGCACACAAGTTGAAATCCAATGTAACAAAGTTTGTAAAGA
This sequence comes from Erpetoichthys calabaricus, assembly GCF_900747795.2. NCBI lineage: Eukaryota > Metazoa > Chordata > Cladistia > Polypteriformes > Polypteridae > Erpetoichthys > Erpetoichthys calabaricus. The sequence continues at coordinate 146,267,715 of NC_041402.2, forward strand.
AAATGTAATATCAGTTGAAAGATGGGATTTAGCAAGAAGCCTCCAGTATACACCTTATAATATCTTTCACAGTGTGAAAGCATTTGTGGATGATTTAAATAATTCAAATAAGCAGGATATCATATCCAAACTCTTTTAAATATTTTGAGCATTTTAGAAATATAAACCATTTGGCAGACTATGACCAGCTCACATGTTACATGGCAAAATAATTGCTTTAAGATGATTTTTTGGTTTCATACACCAATACAATCCATTGGAATCAGATACAAAATTTAAATGAAATCCATCCATCAATCCATCCATTATCCAACCCGCTATATCCTAATCTACAGGGTCACGGGGGGTCTGCTGGAGCCAATCCCAGCCAACACAGGGCGCAAGGCAGGAAACAAACCCCGGGCAGGGTGCCAGCCTACTGCAGTTTAAATGAAATTCACACAAAAAATGTAGAACTCAAAGTAAATGAAATACTTTATTGCCATAACTTTGTAAATTTCAAGGAACACAGCTTGTGCTAAGTTGTTCTGATAAATCTCTCTTTCTGAGAAGAAGTGATCTCTTTGTTCTGCCTTATTGGCACTTTACCTTCATTTTCTTCAGTGTCCTCTAGTAAATGATTCAGTATTGAATGAGAAAGACTCTGCTGAGTCAAATTTATCAATGCCTTTGAGCATTGTGATTGTTTAGTTAAGTCTCTATGCAGCCTTCTCTGCGCATGGTACCAGAGTTGCAGTCTTAACAGCCCATTATACAATGTGAGTATAACATTAAATATGTAATATTCAACAGGTTGTATACTATACCCATATTTGCTTCTGTACATTTTTTACACCTTTTGCAATGTGAGGATATATTGATTATGTGACTCACTCAACGTCAAAAAGTTTTTTTTAAATGTAGAATTTGCGAAAGAAAATAAAATTACCGTAGTAAAACAGAATGCTCAATTAGTAGATCTAAAGAAATGGGAACCATTATACCATCATGACACTTCTAGAACTCATGGTGAGAATGTTTATTTTTAAATGAAGTAAATTAGAGTTGAATAAGATTGTGCCAGGACTTAAATGTTTATTTTTTCCCACTTTGTTTTTTGTTACTTTTTTTTCAGGGCCATTTTGTTTGTTCCTGTGATGGTGCATATCACTGGGAACTGTGGCTATGTGTTGGTAGGGATGTGGCCACAGGCATGTGATATCATGGTGGCCATCTTTATATGTCTGAGACACATGCACTACAGCGTTTAAATTAAAATAATGATCAACTATGACAATTCTAGTTTTCTTAATTTTTTGTCTGTTTTCTGTTAATAATTTTTGTTTTTCAACTTTGTATTTGTTTGGTGATTTTCCTTAGTGTAAGGACTCTCTACAATGTTTGATGATTCTTTTTTGTTTCCCCTTAATGAAAATAATAACAATAACAATAATAATTACTATTATTATTATTTACATTTATATAACACTGTTCTATGTACTTAATGCGCTTTACATAGAAAATGAGAAGCTGCTTCAACCACCACCAATGTGCAGCATTCATCTGATTATGCAACAACAGTCATTCTTGCACCAGTACACTCACCATACAATTAGCATTTAGGTGTGAAGGAGTGGGAGAGATAGTTATGCTAATAAAGGACAAGGGATGGACTAAACTGTGATGGGCAGTTTAACTAGGTCATCGGGGGGACACTACACTTTTGAAAGATGACCAGGAATGGTTTATAACAATCACAGAGTCAGGGCGATGATTTTACATTTCAATCTTGTTTTCACAGTGTCAACTTTTATAGCACAGTGTCCCCATCACTGCACTGGAGCATTGGGATCCACATACAGATAACAGGCTAAGCATCCCTTGCTGGTCTCTCTAATGCCTCTTTCTAGCAGCAACAAAAACTTTCCAGGTTGGTCTCCCATCCAAGCACAGGCTGAGTCTAAAAATGCTTAGCTTCTATTTAAAATCTTCCAAAGCTGTTATTTTTTGAATCTTAATTTATGCAACAAACTTTGATTCCCGGGTCCTCCCTGCGTGGAGTTTGCATGTTCTCCTCGTGTCTGCGTGGGTTTCCTCCGGGCGCTCCGGTTTCCTCCCACATTCCAAAGACATGCAGGTTAGGTGGATTGGCGATTCTAAATTGGCCCTAGTGTGTGCTTGGTGTGTGTGTGTGTGTATCCTGCGGAGGGTTAGCACCCTGCCTGGGATTGTTTCCTGCCTTGTGCCCTGTGTTGGCTGGGATTGGCTCTGGCAGACCCCTGTGACCCTGTGTTCGGATTCAGCGGGTTGGAAAATGGATGGATGGATGGAACTTCCAATACATAATATGCATGGAGATGTATCTTTCTCATACCACACTCTTCAGGTTAAATTCATTTAGTACATTAGGTCAGAGGCCAATACCTCAGGAACCCAATGACCTAAATGAAGTATATTTTCAGCAGTTTCTCAAATAGGATGTTGGCTTTGCTGTTTGTTTTGATGTTTTGGACATGGGTCTACAAAAATTACGTGTAATTACCCGTGGAATACCATGTGTTCTTCTAAGAAGGAATAAACAGCAGTAGAGAACATCTAAACAAAAGCCAGCAGACATACTCCAGAATGATGGGGTAATTACAAAGCAGGAAGATTACAGAAGTTGATCTTTTTAGTCAAAACAATCAACAGCTATGAGGAAACCTGATAAAAAAACTTTCAACTTTGAAGGAGACTATATTAAAACAATGGCAACTGTAAATTGTAAAGCAAGATCTTCAAAATGTGGCCACAACTGCCAGATAGTTAATTTATGACAAATGCTTATTTTTTTCATACCAAGAATTGTAACACAGAGTAGCTTCCTAGGAAAATGCTTAGAAAGTGACACCTTCTGGGAAACACCCTTGGTCAATCAGGGATAAGCAGCCAAACCAGCCAAATGACACCTTTCATATAATCATTAACATCACAGAGTCATGTACATTAACTGACAAACTTATTTTACATGAAAAGTGATGAATATGAAGTACAGACTGTATTTTAGTTATTTTTAAGGGAACCAGTGCTGTGTATTTTCACTGAAGAACTTTTTTGGTTATTTGTCAGTTTATATTGGCTACTGTTGTCACTTCTCAGGAAACTGGGCCACAAGTCAGTAATATCGCAGCCATCATACTCTTTGTGCTGAAAGACATTAATCGACTGGTGAGGCATTACATCTGATTTTCATATGGCTTGGGTGCACATATACAAAACATAACATGTTTTTCAGTTTGCAGCAGTGAATGGTTCTCCTGACGTAATCAAAGCACTTTACTGAACACATATTGAAATAAGCACACCTAGCGAGAAAGAAGCTGCTTTTGTTAACTGTGAGCAGTTATTTTCCATTAATGTACCAGGCATCTATGATGCCATGGTGTGGCTGACAAGTGTTGTGTCTCAGTGGCCTGGGTCAACCTGTGCTTCATTTATTTTGAGGCTTTTACAGACGTGAAGGAACTGTACATGGTGAATGGCTTGTTGGTAACATAATTGGCTAAACCTTCAGTGTTTCATATGGCCTGTACTATTCAGTGTAACAGCAATCACATCATCACTTGTGCCAGGTGATGACTATCCGCTGAGATGGTTGTGCTTTACATCTTTCCTGGAGCCCCAGAACACAGAGGAGAAGCAGTGGTGTAGCTAGGGGTGGACGGAGGGGGCGGTCCACCCCAGGTGGCACATTTTTGGGGGTGGCATTATTGGCCAAAAGGCTCAGTAGAATTCGTGTGTAAGCAGCAGGGTTTGTAAAAAATATCACTCATGAATGAGAAAAGTAAAATTCTCTGATTTTTACCCACAAATGCTTCAAAAATCATTTTCAGACTGTCCTTCTGTGACGGCATCAGATACAGCAGTTGAAAATGTATGAGACAATAACAAAAATAAACAAAAACATTACACCAATAATAATTTCTAGGAAGATAAACAACTAATTTACAATTTATAATTTTGTTTCGTTATCAATCCGAATGCGTTATTTGCTCTGCGCAGAAAACATCCCCACCTATCATTTGTACACTTCACTGGTTCTGTTTTTTTGCAGCGTAATTATATTAACCTAATAATTAGAATACGGCTTATCAGTGCGTCTATACTATATTCTTGTCTAGTTGATGCTTATAAATAATTATATGTGAAAAATTTTTGCTGTTTCTCTACATATGAATAAATCTATGCAAAATATATCTTAATTTTTCTCTATACATCATTTTAATTTTCTATTTAAATAGGTCAACATACTCAGATATGTTGGAGGGTGGCAAATTAAAGCATCGCGCCACCCGAGCAGCACGAACTCTAGCTACGCCACTGAGGAGAAGTGCTATAATGTTGTGCATGATTTTGCGTTTTCAGTTCCAGATACCCTTGAATGCAGGTGGCGGGGTCTTGATGTATCAGAAGTGAGGTTGCTCTAACTGCCAATGTCGTTCTGCAGCATTCTAATTATATACGTATGAGGCTAAGTAACATGCCTCGTATATGGATGTTTCAAGGTGAGTTCACATTCACATATTACAAGGTGATTGTGATTTGTAAAGGGTAAACTGTTTAGAGATGTACATACAGCAGGTTTTTAAAATCTTACTTTTTGCTTTGCCATGCGCATATTTTCACACACAAATCCATAGAAAGTTTTTGCTTACTAGTTCTTGTATGGCACTAAATGCTGCGTGGATAAGTTCCAGTCCTTTATGGTCCTCAATTGGATTAAGAAGGTTTGAGAAAGCTAAGTTGTGTTGTAGAAATCGGTAACTATTTGTGAGTTGTCTGCTAAGGGCTGATTGGTGAGTTTGTGCTGTTATATGTGGATGAAAGTATAGATCTTGCTCTAATCAGGTTGTTTCATTCATAATTTGGCACACAAAAATGATGGGGAAAGTAGAATACATTTGTAATTAAAAATCAGTTTAATATTAAACAGTCAAAAATATAATTTTGAATCTGAATCTCAGTAATACTGTACATGCATTCAAGAAAAGTGGATTTTTGACCTTAATACTTAAATAATCATACATATTCACTTTAATGAAAATGTTACTCAGAATGTTTCTTTTTTCATAACCGACAGTATCCTGCTTAAAAAACTAATGCTGTATGGAATCTTGTGATTATACACCCAAAACAAATTTTTGCCCATGTGAATGAAACTAGAGTTCACCAGACTGGCAGCTGCACTGGATAGGAAGATTAAGAAAGAATTCAATAAACACATACCAGCTCCTTGAGAACAACACTGCACCAGATGTGCCCATTACAGCTTCATATTTGATATTAAATGTCAAATACAAAGGATATCATTATACGTAAAAACTGTAGATAATAGATGTGAATTGTAAATTCCTTCTACACTTCACAGGCCTGTTCCCATAACTAAAAGCATTTAGACCCTAGGAGACATATGACATCAGCTCAATTCAATGCAGGGAAAGAGCATGGTTACATTCTTTGCTATGTTCACCTTATCTTCTTAATTGAGAACATTAAGTGCAAATGGAAAACACTTTATATTGTCCTTTATGTGACTTAAAAAAAACAGGATGCATTAATCACTCCTTGAGGATTTAAAACAGAAAAAAAAACCCTAAGTATCTCCTTGTTGAATCGACTCCATACACATTAATTGAGTTCAGGGTTAGAATTTGTATTCATTTCTTTTGACTGGGTGTTTTGCATTGAAAGTGGAAATTAGGACAATAAGCAATGGCTTTCTGTCACCAAAAAAATAAAAAATGTAGTTAATGTCCAATAATTAGTTTATTATAAATATACACAGGACCAGAGGAATAAACAGAAGTAAGCAGTCATTGATAGTGTGTATGTAAGCCATCTGCTCTTTTGTCTTTTAGTAAAGCGATAGATCCTATCATAACTGCCATAAGACAAGTGCCAGGTCAAATGCCACAGTCATCAATTATTTCAGCGTGCCTCATAAAATCAACAATGATGCAGAGATTGGAGCAAACTATTTAACTTTAAACAACACAATACAACTGGCACCCAGCCCGGGACTGTTTCCTGTCTTACATTTGTTGTTGGTGGGACAGGCACTAACTCCCTGTCCCAGATCTGGACATTAGATTAATCAAACTCACTAAATGCATCCAAGGGAAGTACACGTACAAACTATACATTTGTTCATCTTGCATTGCATCCTCATCCACGCCGTACCCTGTAAATTGTCATGAATGAAAAACAAGGTCCTCAAAAGGGAGATCATATTATTTCGTTTATTGTTTTTATTTCCTATACTCCTTTATCTGTTTTAAAAGGAAAATGATCAGTGCAGCTGCAGTATGTATCGACTGCACTAAGAACATAAATGCACTTTCCCTTCATGTCCAACCTTACAAGAAAATATTGGAGAAGAGCAGACAGGAAGCACAGGAGGGAAAAATGAGCAAAAGATACAGTATCCTAACAGTAAGCAATAGTCTGCCACACTTGACTTGAGGAGAAAAAAAATGAGAGTGTTCAGAGCATGACACTATCTCAACATGCTGGTATATTAAAGATTTGAAGGATTTATTAATGCAACAATATGAGACTGAGCTTTTAGCTACAGGGTCTCAAAGCTGTGAAATCAACGGTCTCCTTGTAGAAGGGATACCCCAACGGCCTCAGTAATTAGTCAAGTGAATACTCATTTGCTTTAGTTTAGCATACTCTGATTAAAACCTCTGACTAGCTGTTCATTTTGCATGTCTGTTGTTAGTCACTTCCACAAAACTTCAAAGGTAACAATAATTATGACACTCCTCTATTCTGTTTCTCTTCTGGGTATCCTTGGTGCCACTGTTGCATTACCAAGTTACTAATTCTACCCTGGGGAAGTGACACATAGAAGTGGGTGCTTTGGAATCCAAGGATGCAAGGATTAAATCTTTGTATTAGAAAGTCCAGAACATGACCTTATACGAGTTGTAGAATGTCCTGGAGAACATGGGTGGCTAGTGGGCATAGGTGTCCAAAGTTGTGCCTTTGCCTACCATTGACTGTGACTGCCTCTATTAAAACCAGTTAAAAATTGTGAAACTTGTTTTGGTGGGTTAGAATTTTTTTTGTTCTCTGAATATATATATTTTTTTTTTGGTTTGCGACATTTTTATATTTTGAAGCCTTATTTTTAAAACTTTACTTTTATATGTGAGTTTGAATTTTTGTCTTCTTTGTTTGAGGAAGATTTTAATATCTTTACATTTAAATGTTAAGTCTGTAGCATTGACATTTTAAGAGATGCTATGGGTGGATAATGGGCTGCCCAAGGATCCTATCTGGTTGCTATGCTGACTTGCATCCCAAAGACTCACTAATAAATTAGGTTTAGGTTTAGGTTTTTAGGTTTAGGTTTATTTGTCATATATAGGTTAACACTGGGTCAACATACAATGAAATGTGTATGACGAGAAAAACAAGTCACTCAGCCTAGATCCAATAAAACTAAAAAAAAAAAAAAAAAATTACAAGTTAAAAATAGACTAGCTATATAAAATAAAATGTGTACGTTTTAAAAGAAGTTATAGAGCAATATGAGTTGAATGAGCAGCAAGTACAAATGACAGTTATTGCACAGATAATGTATTATAAGTACAGATGCATATTCCATAAAGTGCAGATGCATGCTCCAGTCAGTATTCAGAGTGTGTGCAGGTACAGTTTGTGTGTGAGTAGTGCAATGTAGATGTAATGCAATGTAGGTGTCATGTAAGTGTATGTAAGTGTTCAGGTGTTGCTGTTGAGGAGTCGAATGGTCTGGTGGTAAAAACTGTTCTTAAGTCTTGTAGTCCGAGCAGCCAGACTCCTGTATTGTCTGCCAGATGGTAACAAGGAGAACAGCTGGCGTGCTGGATGACTGTGGTCCTTTATGATGCTGTTTGTCTTACGCAAGCATCAATGGAGGTAAATGTCTTCAATGGAAGGGAGACTGTTGCCCGTGATGTGTTCTGCTGCCTTCACCACTCTCTGTAGTGATTTCCAGCTGCTGGCAGAGCAGCTCCCATACCAGATGGTAATGCAGCCCGTCAGCAGACTCTCGACCACACTCCTGTAAAAGTTTGAGGTGATGTTGGCATTCATGCCAAACTTCCTCAGCCTCCTCAGGAAGTAGAGCCGCTGGTGAGCTTTCTTGACCACACTGTCTATGTGAAGGGTCCACGTGAGATCCTCGGTGATGTTTACTCAGAGGAACTTGAAGCTGTTAACCCTTTCAACTTCTACGCCACTGATGTAGATGGCCTGGTGTTCTCTTCCTTGTTGTTTCCGATAGTCCACGATCATCTCCTTACATTACCTTTTGTTACATTACATTAATTAATTACATTAATTACATTACAACACAAGAACTCCTTGGTCCAAGATACGGATTTGATCAGTGAACAAGTGCAGTTACATAGTCTTGATATTGACACTTTGGTTTTGACTCATAGCTCTTTCATCTAGGCTTGGTTTTCTTAAAATTTTCACTTTAATAAAATGATAAAATTTTGCCAAAGGCTTCCTTGTGTTTTGATTCTATTTCAGTCTTTGATAAGACTTCTTTTTGTTTTTGAAGAAACATGGTAGAAGATTGCGATGGTTGGGGTGAAGACATGCTGTCATGCTGTTGGGTCACTTTGTGTTCTCATAAATGGCATAACACATCTGACTATGAATTTTCTCTAAAAATGCTGTTAACAGGAGTTTTTGTTCCCTCTTCCCCACTGTCAACTAGTCATGTCCTAATTAGATTGTTAATGGATTGTTAATTTGATGTTAATCAGATTAAAATTTGTTCTGATTTCATGTGTGTTCAACTAATATTTGTATTCATATAGTGTATATAAAAGGCGGTATAATATAATTATTTGTTATCTTTGCATTATAGACAGAAAATTGTAGAACCAATCAGATCTGCCATTGTTGTCTATATGGAGTTTGCACATCTCCTCTTGTATGTTTTTTTCTAGGTCATTTTGTCATCTTCTCACATCCCAATAACATGCATGTTAAGTGACTTTAAATTGGTTATGTATGAAAGGGGAAGCGTATGCACTTTGTGTGAGTCCGTCCTGCAATGGACTAGCATTCTGTCTAGGGCCTCTATACGTGGTGACACCAGAATAAGCTTCAGCTCATCTGTGATGCTCAATGAGAATTGGTTCAGAAAAGACAAAGATGACTTCCAATACTATGAAATGAAATCTGTGAAGTTCTCCTTACTTGAATGTGAGTGAGAACATAGTTGAATTTCATGTTTATTTATATTATTTATCTATTTAAGCTTTTTGAGCAGATAATGAAGGCGATTGAAAGTGTGCTAGTGAAAAGAATTAGGGATCAAGTGACAATTAATGAAGTACAGTTTGGTTTCATTCCTGGGAAGGGAACAGCTGATGGGACCTTTGTTGTCTATTACATGAAGGAAAAACACCTGGTGGAGTGAAACAAGCTGCATTATGCATTTGCAAAGAAGGATTTGACAGGGTGCCCAAGAGGTAATAAAGAGGGCACTGGGAAAGTTAGGTGTGGCTGCAGTGACAATAAATGGCGATCTGTTGCTTTTCCAGGGAGTGAATGAGGTGGTGACCAGGTAAGTATATAAACATTTGCCATGTATGGTGATGATCTTATTTAATGGCGAAAAGTGAAGTGAAAATAATGGTGAAAATATTGAAAAGAAAAGCTAACTTCAAAGCAAAACACCTCACAGAAAAAATGCATTAAAGCCCAAGGTGATGAATGAAATTAAAGGTACATGGCAGTGCACATATGTGCTAAATTAATTGTGAGAAACCTAATCCATTTCAGAGTTTGCCAGAAGTAGGTGCATAAAAGAGACAGTGGTGTGAAAGGAAGTTGCAAAGGAAACAAATTAAACCTTTTGCTGTAGTAGGTCACTAGGGTAGTGCAGGCCAGTCTTGTCCATATTCACTGATTACAAAAGGCCATTTTAGTGCTGAAAATGATCTTAACACACAAATCTTCAGGATATTATTAATACTCTGTTTTTTTTTTGTGATTTACAATCTCACAGCCAGTTTCATAAGTTACTGCTGATATCAAAAACATTATACTTTTGGACTAATCTTTGGTGTGGAACCTTACCAATGGCATTTTAAAAATTTTAATAAAGTACATCATCTATGTTTTTTTCCAATTTACTAAACGCCAGTTCAATTTTGCTTGACCTGATCTCCTTCTAACTATGTTATCATAGCCTTTTAATGTAAGTATTCTGCTTGATTTCTGTCTATAGTTTCTGTCTGCAAAAACTTTTCAGGAAGCAAGACTTTTCAAAAAAATTGTAGTGCAGTGATATAGGAAGGGGAGGGGAAAAAGTACAAATTTCACACCAGAAGACAGTGAAGTGATATTTAAACGTATTCTAATGGAGACTTGAAGCAGCAACACCAACCACTGTACCGCTATGCTGTCTTGATATAAAATAGCATTAACAGTAGTGAATCTTGAAAAGTGCTACCATTCAGGATCAGAAGTAAACACCTTCTGAAGTAGTAAGATCATCTTCATCTTGATTGTATAGTAGATACTTGATGTGAGGTATTTTACCTGCTAACAAAATTATATTAGTATTCACATATTGAGGAACAATTCTCAATATGTTTCATTAATGAAACTGATTCTAGCAGATGGCATACAGCTCAACAACAAGTAACACAGTCAAGAATGCCAGCAAAAATAAAAAAAAGGGAATGCATCTGACAAAATGAAGAGAGAGGGTTCTGGAATTTGGGATGAAATGCCCAGTCAATTAGGTATGCTGGATACCATTATGTAATTCAAGAAGTGACTGAGTGAAATATTGTAGCATGGAGTTCTTTAGGCTACTGGCTGGGTGGATGGCTCTCATTGCCAGAATGTTTCCCTGTCATTTGTAAAATGTCTTAAGTTAGCAACATCTTTCTCTTCCTTTATTTTGTTGTTCTGCTACTGCCCACACAATGCAACTTTCGTCTCAACCATCTAAAGCAAAAATTCATTATTTGCAGAAAAAATCACTATTACTTTGTACTCTGTTTTTATAGCATAGCTGGCCGGAATTTACATGAGAGGTGCTGTGAAGTCTATCCAATGTATGGTACCTCCAAGGTCCTTTGCCATGTGTGTATTTATCCTAATCCTGTTCAGTTGTTGAACTTGATATTTTGTTGTAATCATGACTGCCTTGATATAGTGAAATCTTGGATGGAAATAAGGTAAATAAAATAAAATTTAATTTAATTTTAAAATTAAATGACTGATAATGATATTTTCTTTTAAATATGAAGATTATGTGTACCTGGTGTACATTTTCTTCCACGTAGAAGAAATAATTTAGTTTATGTACTGTTGTATATTTAGTACATGGCTGTTTCTGTTATTTGTTTCTTCTAATTATGTACACTGCAGCTGTTTTTAATACAGAATGTATGGTTTTAATTACTGTTTTTTTTTGTTTTGCTAACTCTATGGCATTACAAGTATTTATATTCAGAAAATTATTTAAACTGAATTTAAAAAATGTAGATATATTTTCACATACTCTTCCATCAGTTACTAGAAGTTATGTAAATATTAATGATATTCATAAAAATTAAATGGATATAAACATACATTTATATTTTTGCTTATTCAAAAATTCTTAAAAGCTGGAGTTCTCTGATATAAGATGTCTAATTCAGAAGAATTTAGAAGAAATCTAAATGATGAACTTGCTCCATATAATAGGTGATAAATGACAACACATTTATTTGCCTTTAGTTCTTTGATTTATTCTGCTATCTCAGAGCTCCATGTATAAGACTGGTCATTGCCTATCATGACTTGACATTTTATTTACATGTTTGTGCAGCTTATGTCTCAAAAATATAACATATGACAATTTACCAAAGCATAACAGCATCAAAAACCTTCTAAATCTACTTCAGGATCAAAAGGGCAAGACCATCAAGTAACAATAGGGACAAGACAAGGTGTAGTCACACACACTGTTCCATTTTAGGTGGTAATTAATTTAACAAACATATTTTAAGGAGAAAACTAGGGGGTACACTGATAGAGAGGGAAGATGAAAACTCTATATAGGCAACAACTAAGCATAGCATTTGAACCCCGGCCTCTGGATTCAAGAAGCACTTTACTGCTAATGTTGCCTTTTCCAGAAGTATGTTAGGCTAAATATCAGTGACTTTGGTTAAGTATGTGAAGGTGCCCTGTGATGGATGGGCATCCAATTCAGGTCTAAAGCCAGGTGAAATTTCAGAATGACACATGATCAACCTGTGAAAATATGCTGATAAATGAAAATATAGGTAATGTGCCATTTTGATATTTTTACCAAATTTGAGACTACTAGGAAAATATACAATACCATTGAAACCTGTTGATTTTAACTGTATTGACCCTTGGTGTCTGAAGAAATACTAAACGAAATATGGTCTCGTCCTTATGTGAGATGGACGGATAGAGCTGAGCTAAGTTAGTAACTGTGTTATTTTACCCTTTTTTACTGACACCCTGAGGTGTGCTGTATTTACATTATATGTGAGTATAAATAAGCATGAGCAGTATACAAAGAGTTCAGAAAGAAAAGGAAAAGAATAAAGATAAGGCAGCTAAACTTTTAAGTCAAAGTCAAAACTGGCTTCAAGGTCACAGTACAGCCTTATCAGAACCATGGATATTTTTGAATCCTAACCTTAGAACATATTCCTTCTTCTGAAAAGTTCATTATTGTTACTCAAGAATTGATTATTTCTTCATAGACAATAATTTTTGGCCATTATCAAATTGTGCAAATACGACACTATTGTTATCTCTGACCACACTGCTCAGATCATGGAGCTTAACTTACTATGTCCTACACACTCATCTTGTACGTGGCATCTTAACCCCGTCATTAGCTGATGAGCACTGTACAGAATTCACATCCAAGCAAATAGATTATTTTCTGGAGACAAATGCATCCCCAGAGGTCTCTGCAGGAATACTCTGGGAAACTCTGAAGGCATTTTTAAGAGTACAGATTATTTCATATATTTTAGTGTTGTAGAACTGGATAAACCTTTGACACTCTCAGAATTACTAGACGCCATAAACTCATTTCAGAGTGGGAAGGCAGCTGGCCCTGATGGCTACCCAGTACAATTTTATAAAAAAAATTTCAAATAAGTTAGCTCCACTATTATTAGCAACGTTTACAGAAGCTGAACACAACAAATTCTATCTCAAACATTTTGCCAAATATTAATTTCCATCTTTCCTAAGAAAAATAAGGACTATCTACAATGTGCATCATACAAACCAATCTCACTCCTGAATAATGATATCAACATACTCTCCAAAGTTCTAGCTAGAAGGGTAGAGAAAGTGCTTCCTTCTGTAATATTACAAGACCAAATGAGATTTATTAAAGGCAGATACTTAGCTTCTAATCTTCAACGTCTGTTTAAAATAATATATTCACCCATTAAATCTAACACCCCAGAGATCTTACTATCTTTGGATGCAGAAAACAGTTAATGGGGCTGCCTATTCACCACATCGCATAAATCTGGGTCGGCTCAAACATTTGTGCATGGATCAAACTACTGTATTCTAGTCCAGAAGCCTCAGTTCGTATGAACAACATTATTTCGGACTACTTCAAACTAGAATATGGTACTTGACAAGGATGTCCCCTATCACCATTGCTCTTTGCAATCGCCACTGAGCAATCTTGAAAACTCAGATAGCATCTCCACAATTTACAAAATCATTTTAAAATCCCTTCCTTTCAAAGAACCCTGGGCACAATGGGAAAATAATCTTTCACTTAATATTTTAGAAAAGGAGTGGAAGGCAGCCATGCACAAAATACACTTTAGCTCCATATGTGCAAAGTATTTAATCATTCATAAATATTTAATATTTATATTTCCACTGCAAGATTCAACCTGTGAACGTTGCAATCTAGCTCCAGCGTCTTTGGGCATAGACTAAATTAACATTGTTTTGGAGAAAAACTTTTGAATATCTATCACATAGCCTTGGTGTCAGAATCACTCCTAACCCATTAATGGCTGTGTTTGGTGTCTCCGAGATGGGCTTAAAATGGAGGAGGACAAACTAATCGTAACTGCCTTTACCTCACTACTAGCATGTAAACCTATCTTGCTCAAATGGAAGAATCCCAACCCACCGCCTTTAAGTCAGTGTCCTAAACTATCAGAAAATGGAAAAAAAAAAACGAATTCTCACTTAGAGGATCTGTTCAAAACTTTTTTAAAAATATGGTAGGATCTAATCAATAACATTTTATAATAATCTTGAATATCAGAGAAAAGGATACTCTTCCTTCCTTGCTGCTTCAAAGATTTGCTTTGTTGGCTGGCACTCCTCTCTTCCTTTCCGGTGGGAGTTGAATTTTGGTTTTGTTAAGTTTGATTTCATTGTATGGATTGTTATTTGCTTTTAATTAGAATTAATAAAAAAAACCTACACATTTAGATTCTAAAATGACATTTTATGATTTTTTTCATGTTCAAGCACAGTTCTTGAGATCTCTTTTTTGCTGTCCTCTTTAGGTTTCTCTCTTTCTTTTAATTGTTCTCTTATTTATTGTTACTCTTCTTTAACCTGTCTTTTTTTGTAATTGCTATGCCTTATCAGTTTACCATTATTAAAATTTACAGTGGTGTGAAAAACTATTTGCCCCCTTCCTGATTTCTTATTCTTTTGCATGTTTGTCACACAAAATGTTTATGATCATCAAACACATTTAACCATTAGTCAAATATAACACAAGTAAACACAAAATGCAGTTTTTAAATGATGGTTTTTATTATTTAGGGAGAAAAAAAAATCCAAACCTACATGGCCCTGTGTGAAAAAGTAATTGCCCCCTTGTTAAAAAATAACCTAACTGTGGTGTATCACACCTGAGTTCAATTTCCGTAGCCACCCCCAGGCCTGATTACTGCCACACCTGTTTCAATCAAGAAATCACTTAAATAGGAGCTGCCTGACAAAGAGAAGTAGACCAAAAGCACCTCAAAAGCTAGACATCATGCCAAGATCCAAAGAAATTCAGGAACAAATGAGAACAGAAGTAATTGAGATCTATCAGTCTGGTAAAGGTTATAAAGCCATTTCTAAAGCTTTGGGACTCCAGCGAACCACAGTGAGAGCCATTATCCACAAATGGCAAAAACATGGAACAGTGGTGAACCTTCCCAGGTGTGGCCGGCCGACCAAAATTACCCCAAGAGCGCAGAGACGACTCATCCGAGAGGTCACAAAAGACCCCAGGACAACGTCTAAAGAACTGCAGGCCTCACTTGCCTCAATTAAGGTCAGTGTTCACGACTCCACCATAAGAAAGAGACTGGGCAAAAACGGCCTGCATGGCAGATTTCCAAGACGCAAACCACTGTTAAGCAAAAAGAACATTAGGGCTCGTCTCAATTTTGCTAAGAAACATCTCAATGATTGCCAAGACTTTTGGGAAAATACCTTGTGGACTGATGAGTCAAAAGTTGAACTTTTTGGAAGGCAAATGTCCTGTTACATCTGGCGTAAAAGGAACACAGCATTTCAGAAAAAGAACATCATACCAAAAGTAAAATATGGTGGTGGTTGTGTGATGGTCTGGGGTTGTTTTGCTGCTTCAGGACCTGGAAGGCTTGCTGTGATAGATGGAACCATGAATTCTACTGTCTACCAAAAAATCCTGAAGGAGAATGTACGGCCATCAGTTCGTCAACTCAAGCTGAAGCGATCTTGGGTGCTGCAACAGGACAATGACCCAAAACACACCAGCAAATCCACCTCTGAATGGCTGAAGAAAAACAAAATGAAGACTTTGGAGTGGCCTAGTCAAAGTCCTGACCTGAATGCAATTGAGATGCTATGGCATGACCTTAAAAAGGCGGTTCATGCTAGAAAACCCTCAAATAAAGCTGAATTACAACAATTTTGCAAAGATGAGTGGGCCAAAATTCCTCCAGAGCGCTGTAAAAGACTCATTGCAAGTTATCGCAAATGCTTGATTGCAGTTATTGCTGCTAAGAGTGGCCCAACCAGTTATTAGGTTCAGGGGGCAATTACTTTTTCACACAGGGCCACGTAGGTTTGGATTTTTTTTTCTCCCTAAATAATAAAAACCACCATTTACAAACTGCATTTTGTGTTTACTTGTGTTATATTTGACTAATGGTTAAATGTGTTTGATGATCAGAAACATTTTGTGTGACAAACATGCAAAAGAATAAGAAATCAGGAAGGGGGCAAATAGTTTTTCACACCACTGTATATGTGAAGTTCCATGTATGGAATTTTGCATAAAATCACGAACATCCATGAATGGAAATTCACTGGTAGAATAAAACCCTGTTATTTAAGTAATTTGTTGCACACTCCTTTGATCCATCTTACTGTTTTATGTTAGGAGAGAATTTCTGAGATCAGACACCCACATGAAGCCACTTTAGATTTGGCAATTAAACTAACATGTATTTTTAGGTAATGTAGTAGGAAAACTAAAAAAAACAAAACAACAAAAAAAAACACAGATTATGCAAACTGCATGCAGACAGAGACCACGCTCAGGATTCAAACCAAGAAAATTAAAATCCCCAAGACAGCAATGCTAAACACTATACCAATGATGGTACTTGGTGTTATGATTACTAATTCTGCCACTCTAACAACTAAATAAATGTATTTATTGGATTGGTCAGTTAGACCACAAAACTAGTACTTTTATGTCTTTTTGAAGAACCAGTTCATCACATACATATCCTTACTCAATCTGGGCCAATGGAGAAACTCTATTTTACCTAATACACTTACATATATACAATATTTCCATCCATCCATCCATTATCCAACCCACTATATCCTAACTACAGGGTCACGGGGGTCTGCTGGAGCCAATCCCAGCCAACACAGGGCACAAGGCTATATACAATATTTACCTAATTCAATTAATTTTCGTTGGGAGACCTGGCTCAATTTCAGTAACACCATACGTAAGGCAGGAAACTACCCTAGACAGAGTGCCCATCAATTGTAAAACACACTAACAATCACGTGCACTGGGGATAGATGATTTGTCAAAAAGTAATCTTATCTGAACATTGTTGTGTATGTGGAAGAAAAATCCATGCACAAAGGAGAACAACAGACAGATTTCACATACACAATGAGTGGGTGCATAATTCAAATCAAGATCAAAAGGCAAAAACACTAGCCACTGCATCCTAATATGCATGTGGTATGTTTGACATACATATCCAGTGGGTATTCTTTAAGTGTTCACTTTAATGTTGTTTGTTATAAGATATTATTAAAGGTGAAAAACATCTGATCTGACTTGCCTTGTTTTCATCCTTTCCATCATGAAAAGCTCAAACTTCAATAAAGGTACATGGACCTTTGTTCCACCCCTGTTATTCACTCACTATATGCGCTATATATGTTTCTCACACCTGCTAAGGATTTCACAATGAGCTGAGAATTGTCTTGTGATTTAAAATCTGATGCTGTATCTACTGCATTGTTCTTCTACAATATCAAATAAAACCCTTTTATGATCTATTGTTACCTTGCATCAGTGTTTATGCTACAGTCATGGCCAAAAGTTTTGAGAATGACACAAATATTAATTTTCACAAAGTTTGCTGCCTCAGTTTTTATGATGGCAATTTGTATATACTCCCAAATGTTATGAAGAGTGATCAGATGAACTGCAATTAGTTGCAAAGTCCCTCTTTGCCATGAAAATGAACTTTATCCCCAAAAAAAAACATTTTCACTGCTGTTGTGAAGAAAGCTTCAGGGCACCCAAGAAAGTCTAGCAAATGCCAGGAGCCTGCTAAAGTTGATTCAGCTGTGGGCACCACCTGCGCAGAGCTTGCTCAGGAATGGCAGCAGGCAGGTGTGAGTGCATCTGCACACATAGTGAGGTGAAGACTTTTGGAGGATGACCTGATGTCAAGAAGGGCAACAAAGAAGCCACTTCTCTCCAAGAAAAACATCAGGGACAGACTGATATTCTGCAAAAGGTACAGAGATTGGACTTCTGAGGACTGGGGTGAAGTCATTTTCTTTGATGAATCCCCTTTCTGATTGTTTGAGGCATCCAGAAAAATCATCAGTCTTGTGTCATGCCAACAGTAAAGCAACCTGAGACCATTCATGTGTGGGGTTGCTTCTCAGCCAAGAACAGTTTGGTGACAAATAATGCCTTTTCTAGCATAATGGAGCACTGTGCCATAAGGCAAAAGTGATAACTAAGTGGCCTGGGGAACAAAACATTGAAATTTTGGGTCCATGGCCAGGAAACTCCCCAGACCTTAATCCCATTGAGAACTTGTGGTCAATCCTCAAGAGATGGGTGGACAAACAAAAACCCACAAATTCTGACAAACTCCAAGCATTGATTATGCAAGAATGGACAACATCAGTCCTGATTTGGCCCAGAAGTTGATTGACAGCATGCCAGGGCGAATTGCAGAGGTCTTGAAAAAGAAGGGCTAACACTGCAAATATTGACTCTTTGAATAAACTTAATGTAATTGTCAATAAAATCCTTTGAAACTTATGAAATTAATACTTGTGTCATTCTCGAAATGTTTGGCCACAACTGTACAGATATCAATATTAATGACCAACCAAGAAAGCTAACCATCCATCCATCTATCAAGACATAAAGTTTCTGCTCATTATGTGCATATAGATTACATCTCAGCCTTTGTTGTAGTTATTCTTTTTTGCTTTAGCCAAGTAAACAATAATGCAAAGTAAAGGCACATGTTTTAACACAAAAGTTCATTGTTGTTTTGCCCAATTAAACTGACATGGTTTTGATTTGCCTTCTGATTGCTGTCTCACTCTTTGCTTGAAATATCAAATGTGAAGAAATATCAAAAATTATTTGGAATTGAAATTAATGAAGTGTATTTTTTCCAAATATTTATTTGCAGCAAAATGAATTAATTAACAGAAATTGCTATCAGAGAGCTTGAAAATATCTTTCTTATTAGTTTTGCATTGTGCTTTAATACAATTGGAAAAATAGTAACAGCAGTACTACTAATCCGAGGAGATTGTTAAGATCATCAAACAAATTTGGGAAATGTGGATAAGTGGTTTACAGTATGTTAGATGTCTCATTTTCTTAATTTTTTTGTTTATTATTATTGTTATTTGTGTTATTATTCATTTTTAGTGTTTTTTGTGTGACCTTATCACAGGGCCACTTTTTGTATGGGTTTTGCCATGTTGGTTATTGTTTTACAAGGGTGCTACTGTATTGTTTACAGCCATGAAACCCACTGTTAGTCATCACACCATTTTTTAAAAAATGTCCTTTATTTATCAAATGTCTCAGAATTACTCCAAGGACTCACACTAGAAGTCTGTCCAGGATAATAATTTGTCCTACCTCAAAATAGGACATGAGAAGTATTTATGAAGTGTCCGTCACTTACTCTGAGCTAAGAGTAGGAGTTCAGGTTTGAGAATGTGGTACTCATGATAGCTTTTTGTAGTTTCCTTAGAAATCAAGATGACGCTTTGTAGTTTTCTGATACTACACGCTTCACCGCAAAAATAATAAAAAATACTAACAGTAATAAAAGTAAAAGAAGGAAAACATAATAAGGTAGGATATTGCGCTAAGCTAAACATAATTGTTGCCACTTCATAACAACATCAAAATAATACTTTAATGAGAACCGAGATGAAAACATCAAGACAGGAAAAGTGAATGTAAGTAAAGGACGATAACAGATACTTTTCTTAAAACGACGAATAATCCACAGCAGAACTTTCAGAAGAATCACCTTCCTGCTGTTGTGGCCACAGGAAACATCTCATAAGGTAACAGTTACTGAAATTAGTCACGGTTGTAATCACATCCACCTTTCTAGTGTTCCTAACCATCGTCTTCTGCCTCTCTCCATGATCCCTCCTTATATTCTGTGAGGCTTTACTTATCCAGTGCTCTGGGAGTCTGTTCCTGCCTTCTTGAACCTTCCCGGGCTTGTAAAGTGTAACACACATATTCCAGGGGATCGTTGAATGCAGAGCCCCGCATACCTGTGTGACATTTCCCTGTCAATTACTCATTTTGCCCTGCTTATATTCAAGGTAATCTGCTGTCTACTTACATCTGTTATCACCTGTGTGTTGATACTGTAATATCACTTGTGAGTCATATATACATAGTCAGCCGCACTTGAGACAGTGATCTCTATTTGTGTGCCAATTTTCATGATTGTTGATTGTTTTGACATCACCTCATGTGGAGTGCTAGGGAAATGTATGAAATTTGAGTATTAACTCACACATTGTAAGGGCGTTCAAAATTTGGTGCAAAATCGAGAAATGGTTGGTTGTCACACACTTAAATCCTCGCTTTGCAAAACTGCATTTTACACATAATGTTAGCAACAGTTTCATTTCAGAAAACAGTGCATGGCTTCTTTGTGCAGATGGAGTGATCACAGAACATACAGGATTTGTTATGAATATTATTCCAGGTCTGTCAAATCAATATGTTTTTACGAGATCATTGTTGTCCAGTGTTTCCAAAACATTCTGCTCTTCCTAGGATGTGCACTCCAGTCTCTGCTTGAATGCCATCTTCTGGCAGAACCTAGTGAAGTTAGGAGTAGTTTAATAACTTAGGAAAATTGATCCAATTCTAAATTTGCATCACTCTGAAATTTTTGAGCCAGTTAAGAACTGTTCTCCTCCTCTGAGGTGCTTCATAAACACGAGGACTGATGTTTGGGTAAAATCATGAAAAACTTCGTGATAGTGTTGCATTAATTCACTTCACATAACAATTAGGGCTAACTTTGGTTTTGCCTTTGTTTTGAATTGTTCCTTCGATTTTGATTATTGCCATTATTTTGATAATTTTTTTCTTGAACTTCATGCGTTAATGTTTTTGACCATTTTTCTCTTTTTCCCCTAAATAAGAAACAGCTCATATTTGTTGCAGAAAATATATTTTCAAGTCTATTTTGATCTGTCAACTTCCCAGACAAACACAACAATCTTCACTCAGGACTTTACTCGCGTTTACTGGTTCACTGCCTACCTCTGTTACCCTGTTTGGACAGAGGCAAAAGTAATAATTGGTATATCACAGTGATATATGCTTTAAAATAGTTAAGTAGACATAAATGTGATTTTTGGTAAGTTTTTATATTTCCCCATCATTAAACACTCACATATAATAGTATTTTACTTTGCATTAAATATATTTAGAAAGCACTAAGAATGACCTTTAAACAATAAGAATATCCAAACTATAAAACAAGATAGAAATTAATGTCCAGCAGTAGGTTTTTTATGCTATAATGTCCTGGTTATAGTAGCGAGAAGGAATATGTAGGGAGCTGTATTATTTATTGGATTCATTCTTGCAAACTATATTTGAAAACAATGATAAAAAGAGGCACCAACATCAGTCCTAGGTGACTGGCTCTCTATTATGATGTTTTAACATGTGTGTGCTGTTTTGTCGGAGTGCATTGAGTCATTCATCTTTTGGTCCTTTTCACTGAGCCAAAAAAGTTAATAGGCAATAAACCTGTCCTTGATCCCCATTCTCTCAAAGACTCTTACTCTGATGGTGTCCCTATGTAGCTGTTTCATTCAGGAAGATAAATCAACATTAAAAGTCAAACTTAGTGATTTTTTTAATTGATTTTTAGTGTTTTGTTTTTCTTCTGAGATGTTTCTGTGGGGTACGATTTGGCAAATGGTAAATCCTGTGAAATAAAAAGGCCTAATTTTCAGGGAGTGTCTGTCTCATGCAAAATATAACATGATGAAATTAAAATTGCTTAAGGCGAGGTTGGCCGTCACTTGGAAATGGAACACAAAACAAGGGAATCTAATGGAAGAAGTCCAAACAGAACCCAAGTGAAAACTTAAATTACATTATTTCCAGCAACTGAAACAGAAACTGATTTTCGTTGGTGTCTAAGGCAAATTCTTCCTGAATAAATGCTCCCTAACAATTAGCAAAATCTATAATTGCAAAGTTTTCACTTCTTATTTAGTTTCTTGTAAATACAGTATTATTAGTTTAAATATGACAGATGCCTGAACTACTTGCAATATTAATATATTTTGAAATGTAGCGTATTTTAGGATTTTTTATTTCCTATCTACAGTATTTTTTTAATAGTTATATTTATGTTTTTACATGAATGCACATTAAATAAAGATACAAATATATATTAATTTTTCTTTAGGTGCTATGATACAATAATACTTAGTCATACAGTCTCACAGCTCCAGGGATTAGGGTCTACATGATTCCTGTTTAGAATTTACAGCAGGTTTCATTCTCTCTGCCCAATGAAATCTTACCATGGCATGTTGTGCAGAAATGGTGCAATTCCACAGCAGAGCATGAATGTTCATTTGACCTTGGCTTTAACTAGAGCAGGGGTGGGCAATGTTGGTCCTGAAGAGCCGCAATGGCTACAGGTTTTCATTCCGACCCAATTGCTTAATTAGAAACCAATCCTTGTCAATCTCAGACCTTATTTAATTTTATGGCTTGTTGCTCTGCAATGTAAGGTCTTATATCATAGGATATCATCCAAATGATTTGAATCCTATAAAGGACAATTTTCAGTCTGTCACATTTTCTATTAAGTGTTTTATTAAATCAAACAGCATATGATGAACACACATACAGTGCATCCGGAAAGTATTCACAGCGCATCACTTTTTCCACATTTTGTTATGTTACAGCCTTATTCCAAAATGGATTAAATTTGTTTTTTTCCTCAGAATTCTGCACACAACACCCCATAATGACAACATGAAAAAAGTTTACTTGAGATTTTTGCAAATTTATTAAAAATAAAAAAACTGAGAAATCACATGTACATAAGTATTCACAGCCTTTGCTCAATACTTTGTCAATGCACCTTTGGCAGCAATTACAGCCTCAAGTCTTTTTAAATATGATGCCACAAGCTTGGCACACCTATCCTTGGCCAGTTTCGCCCATTCCTCTTTGCAGCACCTTTCAAGCTCCATCAGGTTGGATGGGAAGCATCGGTGCACAGCCATTTTAAGATCTCTCCAGAGATGTTCAATCGGATTCAAATCTGGGCTCTGGCTGGGCCACTCAAGGACATTCATAGAGTTGTCCTGAAGCCACTCCTTTGATATCTTGGCTGTGTGCTTAGGGTCATTGTCCTGCTGAAAGATGAACCGTCACCCCAGTCTGAGGTCAAGAGCGCTCTGGAGCAGGTTTTCATCCAGGATGTCTCTGTATATTGCTGCAGTCATCTTTCCCTTTATCCTGACTAGTCTCCGAGTTCCTGCCGCTGAAAAACATCCCCACAGCATGATGCTGCCACCACCATGCTTCACTATAGGGATAGTGCCAGGTTTCCTCCAAACGTGACGCCTGCCATTCACACCAAAGAGCTCAATCTTTGTCTCATCAGACCAGAGAATTTTCTTTCTCATGGTCTGAGAGTCCTTCAGGTGCCTTTTGGCAAACTCCAGCAGGCTGCCATGTGCCTTTTACTAAGGAGTGGCCTCCGTCTGGCCACTCTACCATACAGGCTTGATTGGTGGCTTGCTGCAGAAATGGTTGTTCTTCTGGAAGGTTCTCCTCTCTCCACAGAGGACCTTTGGACCTCTGACAGAGTGACCATCGGGTTCTTGGTCACCTCCCTGACTAAGGCCCTTCTCCCCCGATCGCTCAGTTTAGATGGCCGGCCAGCTCTAGGAAGAGTCCTGGTGGGTTCGAACTTCTTCCACTTACGGATGATGGAGGCCACTGTGCTCATTGGGACATTCAAAGCAGCAGAAATTTTTCTGTAACCTTCCCCAGATTTGTGCCTCGAGACAATCCTGTCTCAGAGGTCTACAGGCAATTCCTTTGACCATGCTTGGTTTGTGCTCTGACATGAACTGTCAACTGTTGGACCTTATATAGACAGGTGTGTGCCTTTCCAAATCATGTCCAACCAACTGAATTTACCACAGGTGGACTCCAATTAAGCTGCAGAAACATCTTAAGGATGATCAGGGGAAACAGGATACACCTGAGCTCAATTTCGAGCTTCCTGGCAAAGGCTGTGAATACTTACAGTAGATGTAAATGGAAACAAGCTAGATGGAGAACTGTTGGCTGCTTTGTCATTTACATCTTATTGTTAATAAGGAGCCATTAAAACAATGAATTCAGCTCTTTAAGATTGAAATAAGCAGTTAAGGGTGGGGAACCTTAACAAGTGAGACCACTAAAATGAAGCATCAAAATGTCACTTAAGCAGTAAGTGCTTCATTAACAATAATTGACTTCTCATTAAGAAACTGGATTGGAACAAAAACCTGCAGCCACTGCAGCTCTCCAGGACCGACATTGCCCACCCATGAACTAGAGTAACAGCAGAACACTGTGTTGTGTGTGTCCAAAATACCCATAAGCCATCTAACCATTGCTACTATCCATTATTGCATAATTTTCAAATTCCTTTACTTTTCGATTTACCCTTATATATTATCTTCTTTGTTTATATTCATTCTAGTTAATCCTGTGCCTATTGTGCTACTTCATTAGGTGCATTTGCATATAATGCAAAAAGAACCTACTGCAGTCACTATGACTGTCTGCCAATCTGTTCACATAATGGAACTCAGTTCCCAGTGGATCCAATTTTGTTGAATTTTGACACACTTATTCTTCAAGAAAGTTTGGTAAAGAAAGTTAAATTTTCATTGAAAGATTTCAAATACAGAGTGCTGCACAAAGTATCAAAATTTCAAATCCTCCCATTAAAAGCAACAATAATTTTCAAACTTATCTATTTTACAACAGCAAAATATTCTCTGTGTCTTCAATTATGCACTAATTTTTATTTTTCAAATTACCGTTAGTGAGATTACTTCAACTTGTTACTTCAACTTTTTTATATTTTCCTGTTTTACTCATTTGATAGCTGTTCTTGACAGCAAAACTCTGAAACACCTACACAGTCATTACTGGGCTTCATATGCTGCATTTAGAAGCGGCTCCTGTAACTACATGGCAGCATGGGCAAACCTCTTTCACAGCAGCTCACTTCTCTGGCTCCTTGAAATCACAAGTGACATGATATTTGTGAGCATAAAGAGTAAAAACATGCATGCTAATATTGTAACTTATGTAGAAATAAATTAAATAGGGAACAAGCTGCCTAAGCTCAGTGACACTTTATGCATACGGTGATGTATACTCAGGATTTATGTTACACTAAAAACAGCCCCATGGTTGCATTGTCTGCAGATGATATTATACCATACAGTACAATTTTCTGAGCCTGCAGGGTTGCGGTGAGGTGCGGATCATCACTCAATATTTCCCTAATGTTATAATTTATTGGCAAAGCACCACAATTATCTGCTATGGTCAGATGTAGCAAACGGTTTTATTTTGAGACTTCAGTTCTGGTTTTAATTCTCCATTGTGCACTTCTTTGACGAGTGTGTCTAAGGAATGTGTGCTACAATTATCCACCTACCCTCCATAAAGAACAACCAGCAACTGGACATGAATAGGTGCAATTTCTTCATCATTTTTTTAATAGTTTCTAATATTATTGTTGCAAAATTATTTAATAAACAAAATTTCTTGATAATCATTAGAAAATTTAAAAATGGTCCAACTTTCAAAACAGTTAATTAATTCTTTGAATGCACTCAGATACTACGTCATATGCTCATTTTCTTACTTGTTATTATTTATTTTTGCTTTGAATCAATAACATTTTTTTCTTAGTTTATTTTCCTTTAATTACAAGTATTTCTGTGTGGCCCAGGTTTCCATTATTGTTTCTCTCTTTTTTTGATTTCATATCATAACAAGTAACACTTTTGATTTAGGGTGGGGTCTTTTTTTTTACCTTAATTTTTTATTTTAATACACAATGGTTTTTATGAAAGAAGAGGTTTGTTGTTTCATTCTGTTTGTTCTGTTTATGTTGTTGTTTTTTATTGAACTCAGTATAATTCCTCTCTCATTCTGCATTTCACACTCATTAGTTTAATAGGAATTCTGTCTGTCCTACTGTGTCTGAAATGGAAACAGAAAGTATATTTACAGTGGATTCCTCGGGTAATATGAACTAATTGTCTTTGTCTGCAGGGGACTTCAATGAAACAAGTATGAAATAAAACTAAATGAGTCTTGCTCACACAGGCTGATCCTTACTATGCCTGGTGGGCTATTATTAGGCCTAAAATGCTAACTGATTGACTGACTGATTCCTTCACTTATTCACTCATCAACACTCATCACTCCCGCTTAGTTAAAATACTGAAATTTGCCAGGATTACATTTAGGGCAATATGTATCTGCTGTAAAAACACTGTAAAATATACAATATTCAGGGGCAAAACTTAATTTACAATAGAGAAACAAAATACCCTAAAATCTCAAAAGTGCTTTGACTGATAGAAATTTGATGACATTACAGAAAAAAAACTAGCCAACCCATGTTTTTTATTTGTTGATATTTGTAGCAGACCCGTGAGTTTTATCAGTATTTTCCTTTTGAATGAATCAACTTTAAGTCACGTTTATTAAATGCAGCTATTGGTTATGTCCTGTAATATGAAATTCCATGAAAATCTCTCACCAACACCCCACGTACCCCTCCCAGACCGTCAGGGAAGATTTTTTCCTTGGCCCATGCTGTACATAGATCACAATTTTATTTCTCTTCACTCCAGTTCTTTTTCATACGATGGTTGAAACGTTCAATTCACACCATGGGCCACATAAATGTCTATTAACATCATTTCTGTTTGTAATAGGTTAAAATAAAACATGATTTGGTGTTAGAACTATTATGTGGCTATGTCTTTCAATATAAATCTATATTTATAAAATAAAAAAACAATTATAATAATACTATAGCACTGCATTTTTCATTTTCTGCGAACATATGACTGCTGGTAAACTTGAAAACAAACTCTTGTGTGAACCAAGTAAAACCCCACAACTCAAACCAGCTTTACTTAAGTTATATGATACATACATAGTGCACATTGCAAGGTTAGGATTTGTGGTTTGCTCAACTTTTTATTTCACTTAACCTTGTTTTCCATTTTGAACGCTTATTTGGGGTGTATATCAGTTTTTGTTGGTTGCAATTTTTAGTCCTCCACTTTCTCTGTTGTTTCCATACGCTAGCCTTCTTTTAATTTGTGTGTTGCTTTTGATCTAAACTATTCAAATCTTTGTAACAGTGCAGATTACAGATCAAAGCATTACATTCAAATCTGATTTAGCTACCATTTTTACAGGATGTTCTGCAGGGTGAAATTATATTTATACCCAAAATTCACATTATTCAATTTTTTAATTGTTTAAATTCAAAAGAACACAATTTCCTGTAAAATTTTGTTTTCCAATAACCATCAACAAAAGCCAAGGTCAGTCACTAGGAAAGGCAGGAATTGTTTTACGGCAGAAATGTTTTACTCATGACCAACGGTATGTAGCATGTTCAAAAGTAAGGCGCTCCAGTGAACTAATAATACTAGCCCCTGGTAACTATATAACAAATAATGCTACAAAAACACTTAGTTACATTGCCCTTCTGATACATCTGAATAAACAACTGCACTATAACTGTTGGCCCAGTGATTGACTGGCGCCGTGTCAAGGGTTTATTCCTGCCTTTTGCCCTGTTATGGGTGGGATAGGCATAGGCAGACCCCCACAACCCTACTCGGGACTAAGTGGGTTAGGAACTGACTAAACGACTATAAATGAAACCCATTGTCTTAAAAATAATTCCCAGATGAAGCCAGGTAACACAGATAGTTTAATGTAAAGTATCCTTAAGGAATGAAAATACAAAGGAGAAAGTCCATCTTCATCCTCTTTCTAACTAGTATAAAGTTACATTTCCTTCCACATGATAACATTGAATGTTGGGGTGACAGGAAATTCACTTTTACTGGCATACTTTGTTTTTTGGGTGGGTTTTAAATGGGGGGCTTTGGCTATCTTTATTTTAACAATCTGGCAATGTAGGTTATAACTAAAAATGTTAGGATGCAGACTGGCAGGAATGTTTTTGAGATACTGGTATGTCACCTTTGAATCTGTGTCACAATAATATTTAGAGCTAGGGGGCTTTGCCCCCACCAGCGCTAAGGGCCATAGTGAAGAGTGGGGCTGAACACACCCCAAGGAGATGTGGTTGCTCCTCCAAAACCCCTCTTAAATGGTGATACAGTGGGAAACAAATACAGTTTTTTTACCTCCTCTTTGCTTGATCAGCTGCTGGCTTGCTGCCGTGCCGCGTGATCTGCATCTTGTGAGGTGCTTCAAACGTTTAAAAGCCTGTACAGCAGCTGTCCTTTTGTCTCACTGCCTGGTCTCTCTTCTCCCCCAGACATCCTCAAACACTATTAAATCTCTTTTCACTTTTCCGTTATTTCACCAAATAATATTTTCCATTTGTTTGCGTTAATGTGATCTCTACTATCATTTTTTTTGAGACTTTCAAATTTTCCTACTTCCATTATCTCTAACCTGCTCTGCATGTGTATCACGCCAACGTTTTTGAATTCTCTGCCACATTCTATTTTTTTCTTTTCCCAGCCCCGGGTGTGGTTAAATCTCTTGGCACAAAGAGAGCACAGGAAGTGTGTCTGCCAAAAGCATTCCAGAAACTGAGAGGTTAGATGACCGTGGTCTTGTTTGAAAATGGTTGTAAGCAGGTTGTGACTTGCAGAAGTTACGGGACTTGCTTCCAAAGGTTGTAAATATGACGTGACTTGACTGTCTCGTGGAACATGAAAGTGTCTCTCTGTCTCTCTTCTCTGTCTCTCTTCAAAAGATCTTGTCACAGGAAAAAAAGTCTCTTCTCATCCCAAGATTTTTTTTATAATAGAGAGATATTATAATAACAATTAATAATTAATTCTTTACATTTATATAGCAATTTTCTCACTACTCAAAGCACTTTCCATAAAGAATGGGGAGAGCTTCAACCATCACCAATGTACAGTATCCACATGGGTGATGTGACAGCAGCCCACATTTTGTGTTAGCATACTCAGCAGACATCAGCTATTAGGTGGATCAGCTATTAAGGGATTGTAAGAGACTCCGGCAGCTCAACCCGGCCGGGAAGCCCCTAAGATGGAAGGATGGGGGAAGGCAGCTTTTCAAGGACACTGCCTCCCCCAAAACGCTAGATGGCCACTTCCCTGGGCTGCAGCGGTGTTCCAGATTCCCGCTGGGCACTATGGGACATGGAGTTCGGCAACACAGCCCTGCTGGGTACCATGGGTGCTGCCAGGGGACGGTGTAGGAAGATGGTGGGAGAATAAATTCTCACCTAGCTCAGAAGTACTAATGGATTACGACAACTGAAGCCCTGAAGTACTTCTAGGCTGATTAAAAACCTGAATTCTCAGTCTGACGTGCTAGCAAATTACGTGGGAGAAAGAACAGAAGCACTTCTGGGTCAAGAACTATATAAACGACTGCTAAAGACCCAGCAAGCGAGCCAGAGTTGGGTGGAGGTGGACAAAGCATGCTGGGAGGTGTGGAGGAGAATTAGAGAAAGAATTATTACTGTATTTACTTGTGTTTATGGTGGCTGTGGTGTTTGGAGTCACTATTATTGAAAAGGAATATAATAAAAATACTTCTCAGTGCTTTTACCTTGGGTACTAAGTGTCTGTCTGTTGGGTTTAAAGTGGCAACAGCGACCCCTAGCGTCTTTACAAGGTGAAAGAGACAGCCAGTGTGAGACATGGGATGATTAGGGGCTGAATGACTAGGAATTGGAGTGTAATTTAGAGCTGATTAGCACCCGATTTCTCTCTCTTTCTCTTTATCTCTTTCTGTTTTTGCCTTTTATGATAACTTTCCACAGCTAATGCATTCTAATTCAACCTCAACAGTTCCTTGGTAAAGAAGTGCCATTGGGACCTAATCATTCTACAAATTATTCTTCATCCTAGTATGACAAACAATCTACAATAGTCCATGCTGCTCACCTGTGTAAGAACAAAAGTTCATAGATAAGTGTTAATATTGTGAATTTGAGTCCTCTGGGGGTTATTAAAGGATGTCATTGGTATGCAATGCAATCTTATACAGTAATTACATTTACAGGCAAAATATACAATACCCACATGGTAATAGAGAAAAGAAAGATTTAAAAATATTGGTTTCTCTATTGCCATTTAGACATTGTATATTTTGTTGGCAATTAGCATCAATGTAATTATAAGAATGGATTGCATACCAATGACATTATTTAATTATCCCACAAGACAAATGCATTTGACAAAGGGCTTTTTATAGGAGCCCAAATATTTTTCTTCTCCCTATATTTGTCGAGGTTTTATTCCTCCATTACTAGCTCACTTTGGAAGACCACAAGTTTAGGTGGTAAGGGAAACTTTGATGGTATGGCTTAGCATGAGAAAGAAGAGAAAAGACAAAGAAAGGAAAACAAATCCCTACAGTAGACAATAAAGATATTTAATGAGAAGAAAAAAATGCAACACGCCTAAGTAAAATAGAGCAGCCAATAAAAATAATAAATTCCTTAAATTGTGTAAAAAAAACAAATTCTTCATGCCTCCAAACTAAAACCTCTTAAACTAAATATTTTTCTGTTTTTTTCTTCTTTTTCGAGTGCATTGCAGAGTCATCAAATTTAAAGTGTTAGTTCTCTGCTCTTGGTGCTTGTAGGTTTTGCTCACTTTCCTGCTCCTTACAGCACGTGCATGAATGCCTTGAAGACACTGTGCCTGTGTCTGTTTCTGAGTTTACCTTTCATAATTGTAAGATATCTTTCAATTCATAAGATTTGTTCAACAGATTTGAATAAATATTGGAAAAAGTGGATGATCAAGGAAACAGATACTTCATTACATCCAGTTCATCTGAAAGTAATTTATTCATAATATACTGTACTTCATGGTTGTTACTTGTGCTGGTTTGCCTCCAGATTACATTTTAAATCTAGTGAACTTTGGTCAGGTATGAGCCCATCTCAGCTTGGACTTAATACAAGAGTGCTCTGGGTTTTATTGTGCTATTTAAAGTTAAATATGGTTTGGCCCAAATACCATTTTATTCTCTTCTTTGTTGCTTATACTCTTATAAGCTGTAGATGTAGCAGCTGCCAGCACATTTATATTTTTATCTATTTGACTCTATGGGATTTTCTGCACACCCTTTGGGAATGACGGAAATTGGCGGGGGATGAATTGGCAACTTAGCCTACCTGCTGCTTTACTTTCCAGTGCAAACCAACAAATCTTTCCAATTGATGTTATCAGAAACATAATTATCAATTGAACTTTAGACTCTGTTCCATTTGAACTCTCAAATGCCCTCTGGCAATTAGCAACAAATCAGTAATATACTTTAGACAAGGACAGATAAATCTGTTTTTAATATAACATACCATTCTCAAATCTGTTTTATCCAATTCAGGGTCACAAGGAGTTAGATCCAATCCTGGCAGCATTGATTCCAAGGCTGAAGCCACCTCTGTCAGTCTATGGGTGTTGGTCTATGACAAGGCACACTCCTGTACAGCCCCACAAATACACTTATGGGGGGACTAATTTAGGACTACCATTTACCCTAAGAGATACGTATTTAAGATGTGGGAGAAAACCAGAATAAAATAAAAATGCAGAGGATGTGAATATAAATCTGTTTCAGATGGGTGATGGACCTGTGTTTGTGAAGGTAATTGTACAATTAAAGAGAGAGAGAGAAAAATAGTATTATAATTTGAAAAGAGGATGAAATCAAATACATTTTCTTAGCCAAATAACATTTATTCCAGAGAGTTTAAGGAGATTAGTGATTATATAATGTTATAGACAATACAGGTTGTCTGGCATCCTGGCCAGGATAGATGGTTTCTTACCTGGAAGTACAGAGAAAGGCTGCCTCCTGTAGCCATGTGTTCATCCAATACACTGGGTTGCAGCATCCCTCCGGTGTGGTTCCCTTTCGGACACCCAAAGGGCTGCATGGGAGTTGTAGCTGTGGAATCATCAGGTAGAAGGGTCCTTTTATCAGATTGGCCAGTCCAGAACTAACTCAGCTGTAGAATGGTCAAATGGGGTTCGGCTTGTTGGCTGAGGTTCTCCAGGACTCTGACTTGTCTCTGACTCCTTTTCTACAATCTGCCCATGGTTTTATAATTAATTGATAGGTGAATATTGTTGTTTTTATTTTATGTTGATTTGTTTCTACTTTGTTTTTGTATATGAACAAATCTGAATCCTTAAATGATATTTGTGATATTTCTGTATTTAGTGAGTGGTATCATCTATTTTAGCAATTTGCTTTGAGAGTTGTTGTGGCGCTGTGCACCTGCATGTTGTAAGGAGCATTGTGCATGAACAAAGTAGTTTGTACCGTTGTATTGTATTTCTGAGGTGGCAATGATAGATTTGCCAGTTAGCTCTGTGAAGGGGATTAGTTGTTTTCTGTTTTGTGTGTTGTAACTATCCCATTCTCTGAAACCCATTGCACAACCTACCTGCCTCAAAGGGATCTCTCTCTCTGAATTACCTTTCTCAATGTTTCTTCCATTTTTTATTTTCCTACGAAGATTTTTGCGTTTGGGGGGGTTGGGAGTTTTTTTCCTGTTTACTTAGGCAGGTGGGGGCGGTGAAAAAAAGCCTTGAGACAGTCCTTTTGTGTTTTTGGGCTATATAAGAAATAAATTGTTTTTGCTATTGCTGTAGTATTGTTGGGCAGCCCTGTTGGGGTCCACAGGTCCCGCTACGAGTAACTGCTGTAGGCAAACTCCCCTGTCATGGAAAGGTTCCTTCTGACCTGGAAGTGTTTCCAGGTGGTAATCATGTTGCACCAAAAGTATTCCCAGGTTCAGGTTGAGAAGGACTGCTCCATCTTCCCCCAGGGAGTGAGAGTTGGGAGGATGTGCACAACATTCACTGGAAAGGAGTAGAGGAGGAAGAGAAAAGGGATAAAGAATTTTAGCTGTGATTGTATTTATAGTGGAAGAATAGCCTGTAAAAAGGTACATTATACAATAATAATACTTCTTTAGATCCTGCATTGTTGCTTATGTGATTTTGTCTTAGGGGCCTGAGACCCTCCTAGTAGTCACAATATACTGCATAAACCCTTAACATTCATTTTTTGGAAGTCTCACCAGTCACACTAGGGAAACTGCTCAGGATCAGTGACTTGCAAATATAGAAATAAAGTGATCAGGCCAATCCAAATAACTACAGACCAGTAAGCTTAAGGATTTTAAGAATACAGTAAGTGAGTTAGTAAATAAGGCAGCATATGTTAGATGGTGAGATTGTGTTCCACTAATATGCTACAATTCTGTGAGGAAGCAGCATAAGCTTTTGATCAATGAAAAGCATATGATTTATTTTTCTGAATTTGTAAAAATCTTTTGATAAGGTACAACATGAGTGCCTCATGATCTAACTGAAAGAACTGGAAGTGCAATTTGCAGTGACTACATGGGTTCAAAATTTACTGGGAAAAAAAAAAGAAAGTGAAGGGTTATACTGTGAGGAACATTTTCCAGATTTGGCAAGTGCTGTCCCTCTGGGATCAGTGATGTGGCCAAAGCACTTTTTTAACATACAGTATATACATGATCTACATAAAAACAAATAAATAACAAGCTGATTAAGTTTGCAGATAACATTAAAATTCTTGGAACTGCAGACACTCTAATGTCAATTGATTTGTTACAGATGGACCTGAACAGAATTCATACTTAAGTAGATGAGTTGCAGATGAAATTTAATGTAAACAAGTGTAAACTGTTACATGTACAAAGTAAAAATATTAGAAACAATTACATAATTGGGCAACTGAAGGATTTAGAAGCCATTGTGACCTCTTCACTGTTCACAACCAGAGTACAGAAGAGCTAAGCAGATGATGGGTTGCATAGCATATTGTGTTGAATACAAATCAAAGATGGTTGATATTCTTACACTATACATTACACTGACGAGGCCTTGTCTGGAATACTGGGTGCAATTTTTGGTGTCTGAATTTGAAAAGAGATATAACTGCACGAAAGAAAGCCTGGAGACTAGACTGCTTCTAGGATATATGTAAAGATTGAAAGCACTGAATCTTTTCATTTTTTGCAATTTGAGATCAAGCAGAAACATGGTGATAAAACTGTTTAAATTTAGTAGTAGAATTATTGCAGTCTTAAAATGACTTAAAATACAGTGGCACAGATCAAAGCTTGTTAAGTGTAAATTTCAAAACAACGTTAGAAAACCTTTCTTCACTTAGAGGACCATAGGTAAGTGTAATAAATTACCAAGAAGGGTGGTAGATAGTAGCATTTTGGGGATTGATAATATTTTCCAAAAATTAGGTGAATACATCTTGACAAGCTATGTAGGGCAGAATGATTTGTTATCATCAAAAGTGGTTTTATGATCTTATGCTACTGGGAGAACATACAACATCTACACAGACAGAAACCAGGTACATAACTCAATCCCAGGAATTTGAACCTGTGTGGCAGTAATGCTGATCATCTCCACCCCAAAGCAGTTTTTTATAGCTTGTACTTCATAAGTCCCTATCACTCATAAATCATGCTGGTTCTAAAGTAAACTACTAAACAGGTGTCAGTTAATTTGGACCTGAAGTAGTGGGGATATGGTTTTGGAAAAATTATAGCTTCCACCAGAATTTATGCTGCATTCCATTTGGCCTGGTCTGTCAAATCCGAGTTTTTCTGACTTTAGACCTTAATGTGAATCCAAAATGGTGGCATACACCGTGAGTTTTAGTGAACGCTGTAATGTTATACTGTTTATTAGCACTTCTGTCTATTTGTGTCTCATTAAATCAGTCACACACACTGTACTGTCCAATTTCTATCTGTGGACGTGTTGCTGCGTTGTTTGGATATGCAAAATATCACATAATGTGTTGTTATCAACTGCTGTTTATTCTGATAGGGCAAACAAACAAAAGTTTTCCTGGATGCATCCATATTGGTTTCCTGAATGTTTTACTGGAATGCAGTCACCTCAGGATGTGATACAATATAATACAATACCATTTATTTTTGTATAGCCCAAAATCACACAGGAAGTGCCGCAATGGGCTTTAACAGGCCCTGCCTCTTGACAGCCCCCCAGCCTTGACTCTCTAACTTGCCTGAAGAAGGGGCCTGAGTTGCCTCGAAAGCTTGCATATTGTAATCTTTCTAGTTAGCCAATAAAAGGTGTCATTTTGCTTGGCTTTTCTCTAAGAAGACAAGGAAAAACTCCCTTTTAGGGAAAAAAATGGAAGAAACCTTGGGAAAGGCAGTTCAAAAAGAGACCCCTTTCCAGGTAGGTTGGGTGTGCGGTGGGTGACAAAAAGAAGGGGGTCAATATAATACAATACACAGAACAGAACAAATCCTTAATGCAGTATAAAAATAAAAATTTTACAAGTATGGACCAGAATTTAACTGTAGATGATATCACATAATATGATTTGGATTTGTTTATAGTCCTGGAGACCTCAGCCATCAAGCTGCCTCCCCCAATTGGTCATTCCACAGCTGAAACAGAGCTTGGCCA
Source organism: Erpetoichthys calabaricus (assembly GCF_900747795.2). Lineage (NCBI taxonomy): Eukaryota > Metazoa > Chordata > Cladistia > Polypteriformes > Polypteridae > Erpetoichthys > Erpetoichthys calabaricus. The sequence goes on from NC_041402.2 coordinate 146,303,334, forward strand.
GCCAATCCAATGAAAGGACCCCTCTACCCCACGATTCCTGCGATCCTCCATCAGGGATGACTTTACCTTAGGCAGGGAAAACAACTTGGCAGGTGGGCCGTGGCACTAAGTGCTGTATTTGAGTACCGAAAAGAGAAACAGAATAGGTGAGGGTTAGTAACAAATTATAACTATCATGTTACTTATGTTTTAGTGCTAATCACTAACAGCAGAGATGCAGTCTGTACAGTTAATCAGCAGCTCTAGTCAGGATATGCTAAACTGAAGTAGTGAGTCTTCAACCAGGATTTAAAAGCTGAGACCGAAGGGGCATCTCTTATAGTAGCAGGCAGACCATTCCACAGTCTAGAGGCCCTGTAACTAAAAGCTTGACCTCCCACTGTTATTTTATTAATCCTTGGAATCATAAGCAGACCAGCATCTTGAGATCTTAATGTGCGCTCTGGTTTGTAAGTCATGATAAATTCAGACAAGTAAGCCGGACCTTGGCCATTTAATGCTTTATACATATGTTAAAAGGAGGATTTTTAAATCTGCCCTAAACTTAACCGGGAGCCAGTGTAAGGATTTAAGAACTGGAGTTATGTGTTCGTATTTTCTTGTTCTTGTAATAATTCTTGCAGCAGCATTTTGGATTAACTGGAGGCTGTATAAAGAACAGTTTGAACATCCAGTGAACATCACATTTCAGTAGTCAATCCTACTAGAAATAAATGCATGAATTAATAGATAGATCCCAGTGGATGTCATTCCACTGATGTCATTCCCAGCTCCAACATTCGACTTCCAAGGTAAATGGAACACAGCATTATTGTTATGGTGCGATTACTTCCTATCACTGACTGATTGTTGCGATCTGTGCTCATTGCTAGTGGCAATCAAATTGATTTAATCCATTTCACCTTTTCATGTTCGTTCCAGTGCATGGACATGTATAATGCATTCACTTGTACATAGATCACTCTATATGACTGCATGCATAATGTACGATGTAACATGAATAATGCACCTCAAGCAGCAGTTGATTAGCATGTAAAACGTATGTAGTATCTGATCGATATACTTGCTTATTGACCTAGTAAAACTCTCATGGAAAGGAATAGATTTTTCTTTTTACTTATTTTTGGCACATAGAGACAACAGTTAACGTACAGTATATGTAGTATATGTTTGATATGGAGGTGCTGGAAATACTCAATTACCTACTCAATAAATCTGTTGCATAAGGGAAAAGACGGTGTGACTTTATATAGTGGGGCTGGTACTAACACATAACTTACTACACCTTCTGAAGGCCTTCTCACCTTAAACAGGCCTATACCAATATTCTGGCATTCTCTTCAATCTTCTACTTCTCCTCCACTCCATCCAGTGAGCCATTTTCTCCATTGCACCTGCAACACAAGACTCACACAGATGAATTTCAAAGATCTCTTTAAAGCTTGACCTGGGAATTCATCCAGTATTATATCTGTATCCACAGGTCAGTCCATAAAAGTCGTGAAATTGTCTTGCTAGAGTTCAGCACTGTAGCACTTGTTTTTCTTTTCTCTAGGGGTTGAAACTATAACTCCCAGGGCAAGCTTGTGTGAAGCAGGAACCTGATGGCATTACTCTACTTGCATTTTGCTTAAGTGGAAAACAAGCAACTGCTTGAACACAGTTTTTCTGCTGTTCTCCAGCCCATGGAAAGTCATCCATCCTAGCACTGACTCTACTATACAATGCTCAGGAGAGGATGGGTGGGTAGCTAGTTAGCAGTGGTCTCCAGGGAAGTGTGACTGTGGATCCCCCCTCAGAGCTTAATCTACTCAATGGATGGTGCTAACTAGAGTTTTTGTTCTCCTCTTCTCCATTGTCAGCTGGCCTTATCTTAAACCATTAATTAAAGGACAGATATTGTTGGATTACATGTATGTTAATCAGTATCAATTCTATATTTAGTAATGTCTAAATTGTATACTTGCAATTTACCTGAGAACTTGTCACAGTACTCTGTGAAGAGTACTATAAAAATAAACTGAATTAAATTGAAAATGGAATCCCTTCCTTTGCTACAGAATCCTGTACTGGCAGTGATCAGAACCACGTTCCAGACAGAATGCCCAAGATATTGCAATATGCCACCTTTGCCCACTGTCCTCTATGATAGGAATATGGCTTCTGTAGAGACTAAGTGAAATAAGAAGTACAGCAGAACGTATTCAATATTGACCCAGTCATCTGCACTTTCTGTTCTTGTAGCTTGCTTTCTGGCATGTCTTTTATGAATTCATGTGATTGATACTTTGAAAGCAGTTTCCTAAAAAACTCTGGGAAAGTACTGACCTATTAATATCTGGACACTTGAAAATGTTTTACGTGTTTGCCCTGTCAAAGAACATTTGTATTGCTCTCTGGAAAGGTGTAGTAGGTGTAATTAATAAATTCAGTCTCAGTCTAGATTTATGAACGAGGGAAAAAAATTTAAGGAATGATTATTGGTCACTGTGGAGTATTTACAGTATGTGTAAGTATCTGCCAGGTAAGATTTGTGAGAAGACAGAATGTGGATCATTTGGCAGTTGATTAAACAATATATCATGCATAGAGTTGGTGCAAATCAAAAGCTGGTACAGTTTGTTTTGCATGACTGCTGTCTCTTTACATTCTGCTTCCATGGATTACTAGAATTTACACTGCATTCTCTGTCTTTTTTATAATATTCTGGATGCTTGTTAAAGCCTATAACAAAGCTAACAAGAGCAATGTGTCTTTTATTTTAAAATTATAACTTATTTTCTCTCATGGAAATGTTTTGGCATCCTATGAGGTTTGACGTTATTTACTTTTACTGCAAACACAAACTGAAGAATCTTTTGGGTATCTCTAAAGATAGATGCTACTCAGTTGTGTTATTCAAACAAAAACTTGCAATTTGGCACACAGGTACTTCTCTCCATAAGTCTGGGTTTTGACATATAATTTCAGCCTTATCCTGTCAGAAGGTGGAGGAGTACCTTGGGGTCAGAGAAACAGTTTGGTCTTTTGACAGACAAAAAGTGACATACAGGATGAGATGGAGGTGTGGTGGCAAGCACACTTTCCATTAAACCAAGAAATCCAAGTTTGATTTCTGACCATTATATTCAACCTTTACTTTAATCAAGCATTTTCCTCGCAGTTTTTTGTCATGGCCTCAAGCTACCCTAGGTGGTTCCATATTGTCTCCAAAGTTATTTATTGAATTTTGGGGTTCTTTGTACCAGAAGGGCAAAAGTATGAATATTAACTATAAAGACATTTTCCAACACTAACAATAATTATATCTTAAATACAAAAGGTTTATGGGTAATTTATAATTTGTAATTACATTTTACCTTTTCACACCTAAGCAATGCTTGGTAATTATGGTTAAAATCACATGGAGACCATCTAAATTACTAAGTTAATATGTTTCAGCTGTACCCATTATTAATAGGTGCATAAATTCAAGCACATAGCCATGAAATCTCCTTTGACACAATCTGGCACCAGAACGGGTCATCCTGAAAACATTAGCGGCTTTAACTATGGCACTGTCATAAGATTCAACTTTTGCCACAAGTCACTACATGAAATTTCTGCTCTGCTAGATCTGCCTGAGTTGACTGTAAGAGCTATTATTGTGAAGCGGAAGCATCCAGGAGCAACAACAGCTCATCCGCAAAGCGTTAGAACACTCAGACTCACAGAGAGGGGCACATGATTTCATAAATCTCACATATCCCCTGTTGCATCATTCACAACAGAATACCAAACCGCCTCTGAAGCAACATCAACACAAGAACTATGCATTGGAAGCTTCATGAAATAGGTTTCCATGGCTGAGTAGCTACACATGAGCCTAAGATCACTATGCGTAATGCCAAGCATTGGTTGGAGTAGTGTAAAGCAGTGGAGACATGTTCACTGTAGTGATGAATTGTACTGCAGTATCTTCCAGTTTGATGGATGAATCTGGGTTTTGGTGGATGTGTTCTGTAAAGTTTGGTGGAGGAAAGATAATAGTCTGTAGCTGTTTTTAGGGTTTAAGCATGGCCCCTTGACTCCAGTGAAATATGCTATTAATTTCACAGCATACAAAGACATTTAGACAATTGTGCAATTCCAGCTTTGTGGCAACTGTTTGGGGAAGGTCCTCTTCTGTCCCAGCACGACTGTGCACCTGTGCTCAAAGCCAGGTCCATAAAGACATGGTTTGATAAGCTTAGTGTGGGGGCAACCCCATTGAACACCTATGGGTTCAATTGGAATGCCAATTATGAGCCAGGTCTTCTTATCTGACATCAGTGCTTGATCTCACAAATACTGTTTTGGCTGAATGGGCACAAATTCCCACAGACACACTCCAAAATCTTGTGGGAAGCCTTCACAGTAGAGTGGAGGCTGCTATATTCACAAAGGGGGACAACTCCATGTTAATGCCCATAGTTTTGGAATGAGATGACCCACAAGCTCATAAAGGTGTGATAGTCAGGTCTCCACACACTTTTGTCCATACAGTGTTACTCTGGAATCACCAATGGTTCACATTTTATAAACTGAATTATAAAAATTTGATATTATGTAATATTAAAAATACTTTTATATTATAATGTGAAAAAGGGTGTCTCTTATTGGGTGAAATGTATAATGTTATGTTCCGTATCTTACTGTTCTCCTGAATAGTCTCCTTCACCTTATATTTTTTATATTTTGCTATCTTGACTGTAAAGACAAATGAATGTTGTCAGGCCTCCCTGATTATGACTCTGTGTATTACCAGGAGCAGTACGGGAGTCTGCATCAAAGACTTAAGAATTGAGTCCACCTGGTTTTGTTTTAAGAAAGCTGCTGTCTCCGGTCTTAGTCACACAGACAGACTTGTTGTTCTGTATTTCAATCTTTGGGGAGAACACACGTTCATACACTCTTGCGCGCGCACACACACACACACACACACACACACACACACACACACACACACACACACACACACACACACACACACACGCACGCACACACACACTGAACAAGTTTGATATATCCCAAGGAACAAATAAAGAAACAGGGGTAGCCTGAAAATTTATCAGAATAGAAAACATAATTCTATTGACTTTAAGTGGCATTGGAGTCGCAATATTTTATTAAATGTGACATGCTGGGAACAAAAATTGTGTGCTGTTGTTTTAAGTATCAGAATGTAGTGCAATAAAAATAGCAGTAGGCAGTTCAGAGAAAAAAAAGATGAGGACCAGTAAGATAAAGCATGGAAAAAGCATGGTAAATACGAACATGGTTAAAGGATTAGGAAATTAAAGTTAAATGTGAAACTGATGTGCACATTCAATATGCTCAATTACCACAAAGTTCACATATGTTTGTTTACGTGCATATTGAGTCTGGATTTTAAGCTCATACATCTTTGTTTAAGTAGTTTCAGTGCTATGACTTAAGTAGTGCTCCATCTTTTTTTAAAGGCGCCTGTGTGACGCATAGCTTCACAATGTTGCCTCACAGCTATGAAATCTGTGCAGAGTTTGCATGTTCTTCCCAGGCCTGTGTGGGTTTTGCTTCAGATAAACTAGTGTGAGTTGCACATCTCAAACTGCTGCATGCTTGCTTTAATGGCAACTCTTAATTGGCCCAATTGTGAGAAGTGTGAGTGTGCCCTACATTGGACTGTTTCTACTCCCTGACTTGCACCTGATACTGTTGGGATAGGTTCCACCTCCCTTAATCTTCAACCAGTGTAAACAGGTTCAATAATTAATGGATGAATGTTGAGATGCCCTAGATGCACATATAGTAAGTGGCTCCCTGTTTATCTGACCATAATGATTAATATAGTGCCTACTGAGTAGTTGTTAGCAAAGGGGATGATGAGATCTCCCCGAGTGAGTTTAACGCCTGTTATAGTTACTGTTATGATTCACTATCCTGTGATGAATTAATGTGTGTAGGCAGTATGGTCAAGTGGAGTTTAATGGTGAACACTGCTGGTTGTCTTCTTATGGCACACTGTGTGACCCAGAGCAAATCATTTAACCAATGTGCAGTGCCACTGTGAAATAATTATACCATATCTCTGCACTTTTACTACAGTTAAGCACATTATCAAGTGATGGTTGTCAGTCTATTGGTTTATTCACATGCACTGATATGCCACTGATGAGCCAAAATAATATGAGCACTCCTGCATGAAAAGAATGATGCTGACCATCTCATAAAAACGCTGCTGTCAAAGTAAGGGATGTATTAGACAATAAGCTAACATTAGGTACGTACAGTATAGTTGATGTGTTAAATGTGGAAGATATGGGTAGGTATAAAGACCTGAGTGACCAAATCAATATGGACAGATGACTGGGTCAGAGCATTTCTGAAATGGCAAGGCTTGTGGAGTGGGGTCAGATGTGGTGAGCATCTACTGACAATGGTACAAGGAAAAAAAAATACATGAACTGCCAACTTGGTACTGGGCATTCAAGACTTGTTGAGGTCAATGAAGTCTATCCTGTCTGGTACAAACCAAAGGAAGGGCTACTGTGTTAAAAACTGCAGGTAGTTTTAATGATGGTTACAATAGTAAGTAATGTATCACAACACACAGTGTATCAAACTCTGCGGTATATGAAACTGTATAGTCAATGGCCAGTCATAGTGCCCCTGCTAACGCTTGTCCACTGTTGAAAGTACATACAATGAGTACTTGAGTGCTGGAACTGGACCCTGCGTGAATACATGAGGGTGACCTGGTCTGATGAATCCTGTTTTCTGTTGCATCATGTGTATGTATTCATCATTTACCTGGGGAAGAGATGGCATCAGGCTGCAGTGTGGGAAGAAGACAAACTGGTGAATAGTGTGTTATGCTTTTTGCCACACTGCACAAATTGTTTGGGAATGGTATAAGACCATATAGACAACTTCAGGGTGTTGCCCTGTCTTTCAAATTCCCCAAATATTATTCCACTAAAGCATTTCTGGGAGGTGTTAGAACAAGTCTGATCTCTGGCAGCTCCATCTCACAACTTACAGGAGTTAGGAGGATCTGCTGCTAACATCCACCTTCAGAGGTCTTGTAGAGTACATGCTTCAGCAGGTCATAGCTGTTTTGGTGGCACCCAGAGGAGCAACAGAATATAAGATAGGTAGTCATAATGTTTTGGCTCATTAGTGTATGCATTCAACCTATTTAGTCTGGTTAGTGACCTGTCATTATAGTACACAACAGTAATATGTCCTAGGAGGGATGCCAGTCATCTATAGTGTGCATATTTATTCATACACACTTACAAGAGAACAATTAAAAAACTTCAGTTAATTAGAGTGTGACTTTTGGGGTAAAACACATGACAATATGTGTGTAAACTCCATGAAGCAGGTGCCCCAGTCCTAAACTGAACCTGATCTTAAGGAGGACAGAAACACCACCACACACTGCACTACTTGGGATTAATAAAGTATCATCTATCTATCTATCTATCTATCTATCTATCTATCTATCTATCTATCTATCTATCTATCTATCTATCTATCTATCTATCTATCTATCTATCTATCTATCTATCTACTTTGCCAGTCCACTATAATTGTAAAGTTTATATTGAAACATTCTCAGTAGCTATCACTGAGACATACTAATTACCTTGTATGTTTCCATTTTCTTCACAGATTTGGGTGTCATAAAGATGGGTGAAGTAGCAGAAAAAAGAAGGAAAGGGTTCACATCTGACAAAACACTGGCACTGGGTGTAAATTCTGAATAATGGCACAGTGGATGATGAGTAAAGACCTGACAGCATGAAGATTCACTAGAGAAAATAAAGATGATGAGAGTTTAAAGGAAATAAACAGGAAACATGAAAATCAGGAGTCACAAAGAAAAGCATCAAATGTCTTGTTCTCAGAAGAATGGTTTATGGTTGACGTATAGCCAAACCTGAAAATGGAAACGGCAGAGGAAAGCTGTTGCTAACAAAGCTATGAGAAAATAAACAAAGAATGTAACCATTATACAATATCCTTCCACACCCTGTTTTAGGGAATGTTGTGGAGATAACAAATTCCATATATATACATACAGTACTGTATATTTGTAGGAGCACAATGAAAAGTGTCTTTGTGTTTTACATTATTTGTAACTGTGCATAACATTTGTAATTTGTACTTAGGCAGTTGACAATTAAAAGAAATAATTAACTGTCAAGTTTCTTAATTTAAAATAGTCATCCCCTTGAAGGGAGCACAGTTCTAAAATTCTCAGCAGAGACCAGTGTTTAAATCTTGGCCCAGACAGTACCTGAGAGAGTTAGCACATTTTCTTTACATTCTCTGTATTACGTCACATTCCAAACATGTACACATTAGGTTAAATGGAGACATTGAGGTAAGCCTAATAGAAAGGAGCATGGGTGTTTACATGACTGCATTCTGCACTGCACTGGCATCCCATTTAGACAATGATTATGGTGTACACATCATGCTGCAAATCTGTTACTGGATATGGTAATTTAGAAGGTGGCTTGATGGTGTGGCAGAAGCGCTTGGTTGGCACTGACCCGACACAGACTGACAGCAGAGGCACGTGAAAATAAAAATAAAAGATTTATTTGTTCTTCAGCCATGGGACACGTCTTCCCCGTGTCCCACAGGCCCTACACAGTCCCAAAACACCCACAAAAATCACTCTCTTCTTACTCCACTCCTCCTAGGCAGCTTTGTCCTTCTCCTCCTGACTCTGGCTCCTCGAGTAGAGGCTGCAGGCTCTTCTTATAGCCCACCCGGAAGTACTTCAGGGGATAATTAACCTAATTCAGGCTGCACTTCCCAGTGTGGCTGCATTACAGCCCACACGGGCTCGTTAAGCCGTGCAGCTCCTCCTGGTGGTGGCCATGGAGCCCAATAGGGCTGAGCCCTGAAGTCCCATGCCTGTAGCCCCGATGTAACCCAGGAAGACTGCCACCACATGTTCCAGGGGACATAGTGTACATCCCATGGCTGCTCCCCCGGTCCCAGTGTCAAAGGGGTGTCCCGGCTGGTCCGCCACAATGGCGTGTTGTATTTTCTTCAAGATGGAGCAAACAACAATCTAAAACATTTGGAAAATTGCAACAGCAAAACAACCCACCTTTTTTGTATCTGATTTGCTTAGTTCAGTGTCAAGGGGCCTTGAGTATTACTTAGTTGAAGTCCATAGCTGGGCAACTTCACTCAAACCTCCTTGCTCGCTTTAACTGTGCCAAATCTAGAAGGAAAAAATGAACAACAAACACCGTATGCTGAAATGCCTGCCTACCCTGGACAGAACAATGCTAATGCTTAGCCTTTGAATAAAATCAAAAGCTTATCATACTACGTACACTGTGTCCACAGGGTGAGTCAGTCTAGACAGATATCTTTCTTTGCCAATACGCAACGAGAGATATTTGGCCTATATTTTTATATGTCTATGGCAATCCAAAACACTTTCAACTTAAGAAATCATGAACTCTACAGGGATTCGGTGTACGCACACTGTGCTCAACAAAGTTTATTCTAAGGTCTGGTATGTCTTTGCTTGACATGTGTATCAATCATGTGAAAATGAACATTTCCTGAAGCGCTAGTGATCTGAAGCACAGTAATAAATGATTCTGTTTGACACGGCTGGCTACAAAATTAATGATAAAGAATTAAAACAAAGTATCACTAAAAATTTAGACTGTCATTTTCCTCTATTGCAGATCTTTTCCATTAAAATTCTTCAGCAACTACTATAATTTTCAAGAGTATTTCATCTCACTATAAAAAGGCAAAATCTGCAGAGGACAAGCAATATACAGGGATGTGCGCAAAAATAGGTATACATAATTTATTCATAACTACCTATGGACATCTTTTTTTGAGGCATAGTAAAATAGAACATTTCTGAGAGGAAGCTCCAGATAGTGGACGAAGTGAAGGAATTCATCTTGCAAGCATTTATGGACATTATTGCTAATAGGAATTTGTACATTATTGTGAGTCACAGTGTAGGAGACATGTTCCAGGAATGTTGCAACGTTGAGGAAGGACTTTTCTAGCACCTATGAGATTAAACATGACCCGATCAATACTGTATGCCTACTCAATACTTGTAAAATAAAAAAAAATAATTAATTAATACTATATATCTACTTTTGGCACACCCTGTATAGTAGTCTTTGTCAGGAAAAGACACCAGCTAAAGCACGAGAGGGAAGTTATCTGAAGTCAGGTCAAATTCTGAAAAAACAAAAATCATAATCCTTGAGTTCCTTTATTCATTCATTTATGGTTTTAAATCACTCAGGGTATAATCCTCAGCAGTACCAGTTAGCTTGATTGTAGTAATTCTCAAAATTAACGTTAATTTCATATAATTGGTAATTGTCAGGTGTCGCGATGGTCAGTGCTAGATAGATAGATAGATAGATAGATAGATAGATAGATAGATAGATAGATAGATAGATAGATAGATAGATAGACTTTATTGATCTGGAGGGAAATTTAAGAACCATTAGCCAAGAATTATACCAAGTTAGATACACATATTTAACTACACACTATACAAATAACATTAAAAGTACTGGCTGTCAAGTGCAATCACTGTACACTAGGGGTTGGATTCTTACAGTCCAATACAGGTAATGTAGATAGAGCATACAATAATGCCAGTGCAATGGGAAATATGCTAATAATACTGCCACCAAAGTGAGAGGTAGTACATAATATTAAAGTGACAGATACTAAAGTGACATAACATTAAAGTAAAGTAAAATAAAGTTACATGGCTTAAACTGATAGGGTAACATGTTTAAAGTGACACATTATGGAAAAAGGTTATACAGTAGTGACCAAGTAGTGAGATATCAAATGTAGTGCATAGTTAATACCGCTAATACAGCTTATGAGCAGAGAAGGAGCATCAGGCCCAGAACTCAACTGCCCCCACCCCTGTTTGGAAGAGTTAAAGAGTCTAATGGATCTGGGGACAAACAATCTTTTGTATCTGTCCTTATTACAGTTCTGTTATAGTAGCCTACTAAACAACAACAACATTTATTTATATAGCACATTTTCATACAAATAATGTACAGTAATCCCTCCTCCATCGCGGGAGTTGCGTTCCAGAGCCACCCGCGAAATAAGAAAATCCGCGAAGTAGAAGCCATATGTTTATATGGTTATTTTTAGATTGTCATGCTTGGGTCACAGATTTGCGCAGAAACACAGGAGGTTGTAGAGAGACAGGAACGTTATTCAAACACTGCAAACAAACATTTGTCTCTTTTTCAAAAGTTTAAACTGTGCTCCATGACAAGACAGAGATGACAGTTCTGTCTCACAATTAAAAGAATGCAAACATATCTTCCTCTTCAAAGGAAACAGAGAGGAAAGCAAACAAATCAATAGGGCTGTTTGTTTTTAAGTATGCGAAGCACCGCCGGTACAAAGCTGTTGAAGGCGGCAGCTCACACCCCCTCCGTCAGGAGCAGGGAGAGAGAGAGAGAGAGAGAGAGATAGAGAGAGAGAGATAGAGAGAGAGAGACAGAGAAAAACAAAGTCAAAAATCAATATGTGCCCTTTGAGCTTTTAAGTATGCGAAGCACCGTGCAGCATACTTAAAAGCTGCACACAGAAGGTAGCAACGTGAAGATAATCTTTCAGCATTTTTAGACGAGCGTCCGTATTGTCTAGGTGTGTGAACAGCCCCCCTGCTCACACCCCCTACATCAGGATCACAGATAGTCAGCGCAACAGAGAGAGAAAGAAAAGTAAGTTGGGTAGCTTCTCAGCCATCTGCCAATAGCGTCCTTTGTATGAAATCAACTGGGCAAACCAACTGAGGAAGCATGTACCAGAAATTAAAAGACCCATTGTCCTCAGAAATCCGCGAACCAGCAAAAAATCCGCGATATATATTTAAATATGCTTACATATAAAATCCGCGATAGAGTGAAGCCGCGAAAGGCGAAGCGCGATATAGCGAGGGATCACTGTAGCTCAAAGTGCTTTACATGATAAAGAAAGAGAAAAAAGACAAAGTAAGATTTAAAATAAGAGAATGCTAATTAGCATAAAATAAAAGTAAGGTCCGATGGCCAGGGAGGACAGAAAAAACAAAAAATACTCCAGACGGCTGGAGAAAAAATAAAATCTGCAGGGGTTCCAGGCCACGAGACCGTCCAGCCCTCTCTAGACATTCTACCTAACATAAATGATCAGTCCTCATTGTATTCAGGGTTCTCATGGAAAGACTTGATGATGACAGTCACATGGACTTCTGGCCTTTAATCCATCAATGTAGGGACATCATGGTGCTTTGATTAGGTGGTGGTGGCGTAGGTTGCCACCACAGAAAACCGGAAAAAGAACAGAAGAGAAAGTAGGGGTTAGTACGGATTTTGGTGCCACCATGAATAATAATGATAATTAATTGAATATGCAGAGCATCAGGATTAAATTTAAATGAAGCTATGAGAAAGCCATGTTAAAGTAATCTGTTACTAATCTAGTAAAGTACTAATCTGTAAAGTAAACTGTTTTCAGCAGTTTTTTAAAGTGCTCCACCGTATCAGCCTGGCAAATTCCTACTGGCAGGCTATTCCAGATTTTAGGTGCATAACAGCAGAAGGCCGCCTCACCACTTCTTTTAAGTTTAGCTCTTGGAATTCTAAGCAGACACTCATTTGAAGATCTAAGGTTACGATTTGGAATATAAGATGTCAGACATTCCGATATATAAGATGGAGTGAGATTATTTAAGACTTTATAAACCATAAGCAGTATTTTAAAGTCAATTCTGAATGACACAGGTAACCAGTGTAGTGACATCAAAACTGGAGAAATGTGCTCGGATATTCTTTTCCTAGTTAGGATTCTAGCAGCTGCATTCTGCACTAGTTGCAATCGATTTATGTCTTTTTTGGGTAGTCCTGAGAGGAGTGTGTTACAATAATCTAGTAGACTGAAAACAAAAGCGTGAACTAATTTCTCAGCATGTTTCAATGATATAAGAGGCCTAACGTTTGCTATATTTCTTAAGTGAAAAATGCTGTCCTAGTGATCTGATTAATATACGATTTAAAATTCAGGTCACAGTCAACAGTTACCCCTAAATTCTTTACCTCTGTCTTGACTTTTAATCCTAATGCATCAAGTTTATTTCTAATAATCTCATTATATCCATTATTGCCAATCACTAAAATTTCAGTTTTCTCCTTATTTAGCTTGAGAAAATTACTACTCATCCACTCAGAAACACAAGTAAGACATTGTGTTAGTGAAACAACAGAGTCGGGGTCATCAGGTGCTATTGATAAATACAGCTGTGTGTCATCAGCATAGCTGTGGTAGCTCACGTTATGCCACAAGATAATCTGACCTAACAGAAGCATGTAGATCGAAAAGAGCAGCGGACCAAACTCCTCTGCTCAATTATGGTGGTGTACAGTTGATGTTGTTCATTGTCCATAATAGATATCAGCTTGCATAGTGTCCTCCTCTGTGCCACTGTCACCCGATAGTTCATTTCCATACCAACCACAGATCCTGTTCTCCTGATCAGCTTATCAATACAATCAGCATCTCTCTTCTTTAGGCTACACTCCCACCTAACCCCTCCAAACCAGCACACCATAGCATAGAATAGAGCACTGGCAACCATCAACTGATAGAACATCTGCAGGAGTTTCTTAAATATGGTAAAGGAGCTCAGCCTCCTCAGAAAATGGAGCCATTGCTGGTGCCTCATGGCTGCAGAATTACTAAATAAACTGTCCATCATATTGTTTTTCAGAAACAGTGTGCATTAGAAGAGATGCAATAATTTGATGGTTCAAAAATGAGAAAGAATTTACTATAGGTAAAAGGAACATTCAAAATGGAAAGTATGTGAAACTTTTGCTGCATTGTTCAAACATAAACTAAACAATATTAGATTACACATTTGAGTAAATTAAATTCCTTCATTAAATGGGTTTAGCTGAACTTCTTAGAATATTTAATAAACTAAAACCCACTTGTGTACTTGATCCAGTCCCGTCAAGCTTTTTCAAAGATGTTTCTGATGTACTAATTGATACAGTGCTTGGCACAGTTAACTCTGCATTATATAGTGGGGTCTTCCTAGAGTCTTTGAAGACTGTAGTAGTGAAACTCCTGCTCAAGTAAAATAATCTTGACTACTCTGTCTTTGACAGTTGATCTCTCTCTAAACTGCTTTTTTAAGTAAAAGTTTAGAAAAAGCAGTTTTCCAGCAGTTGAGTGATTACTTGTTGAGTGAATAAATGTTAAATTCTTGATAATCTTCAGTGAGGTTTTAGTCCAAATCATTGTACAGAAACCGCATTGGTTAATGTAATAAATGACTTGTGGGTTAATATAGACACTGGTAACTGTTATTGCTCTCCTAGACATGAATACAGCTTTTCATAGCAATGAGTAGGTCTCTCTTGTATCACCTTAAATTGGTTTCAATCTTATTTAAGAGGTAAAATATTGTTAGTTGTGGTGATTGTAATTCAGGGATCCATGATATTGTATATGTCATAACACACGTATGTTCTGAGCCCACTGTTATTTTCAACATCAATGCTCCTAGTATACAGGTTAAAATAATGCTTTATACATTATATGGATACAAGCTATGTACTCCTAGAAATTATTGAAATCGTCAGAAAAAAAATTGAAATGCAGTGGCTAAGCGAGTTTCTCTCTCATTTGTCTTTCCTTGTTGGTTTCACTTTGGCGACGCAGTCATGCTCTTTCAGCTTCATGCTGTAGCCTGTGTAATTCTTTCTTCTTCTGACTCGTTAACTTGGGGTTGTCTTGCCAGCACTTTGAGCTCCATGCTGTAGTCTTGCACTTCCGGGCTGGACAGACAGACACACGGACTTCCACACGTAGAAGTATATATATAAGACTTACAATAGCTAATCCGCATGTTATGCTAAAATTGATATACAGTCATAGCAAAATACCCATTTATCAAAATGGACTTACTGGTACAATGCTAAGTTCATCGGTTTTGATCACATCATGCATTTATAAACCTCTGTTCACTGGATGTGCCTTACATTCCATATTTTTTTTTGTTTGTCATGTTGCCTTTTTTCAATGGACAGTCTGGCCTTTACATCCATCTTTCTTTGTGGTTCTTGTGCCTTTTTTCATAGAATATTCCAGTTCTGTTGTGAACAGTGGATGACATGATGCCTGAAAGCATGGAGGTACGCTCTGCAGTTTACTATCTTACACCAGCCAGTTGCCTTTGTTCGTCAGAAATTCCTGTCCTCTTGTGAATGGTGAACAACAGAGAGATAAGATTATTTAGATAAGAGGCATCTCTTGTGTGAACAGAATAGAATACAAATGTGGAGCTTATAGAAAAACTAAAAGAATTTAAATTTAATATAGCTATGATATGTAAGTGTTTTTCATGGAGAGAGTAGCATGAGCACTGATGGGATGCATGCAAATACCAAAACGCTTTCATAAGAATCTAGTTATATACTTCTTTGGCTAATGGACTGTTTTTGCTTTAAGCATAGGATAAAATAGTGCAGATAGGTTTGTACGAAAATAAACTGTAAATGATTGAGACCTTTCAGAGAGTATATCATTGTATAACGTATGTAGTAATGAATGATACAAACAACATGATTATTGATAAGTTATCAGTTTTTGAGCAATTACTGCTTTGCTTCTGTAAATCTTACATGACCAGCCACCAAAAGACTGTATAAAAGACAGAGTGCAAATGTTTTTCAGGTTTTCTGGTTCTTCTTCTTCAGGATCTTCTTTGGACTTTCCTGGTTCTTCTCCTCCTACAAAGGCTCTTCTAGCTCTTGCTATCTACAACACTCATTGAACTCTATAACTGCTCCAGGCAAACTACCTGATACAAAGCTTGCTATGTGACATTGCTTTGAATTGTTTAAGTTGCGTGTTTTCATCCATTTTTAACTCTTAGTGTTTGATATGTCTGGATTCTCTGCCAATAAACGTATACAGGTTTAAATGAAATAAAGTTTGTTATTATATCACTGAAACAACATTCTTGTTTCCTGACACTAGCAATCACTTAGAGGTTATGGGTGCTCCTATCTAACCCAGTTGCCATTGGGACTGCTTTAATATACCTGTCATTGCTATTCCCAGACATTTTGGTGCCCTGAAATGGGGGGACCATGTATAAAAACTGTTGTAATTTCTACATAGTGTGACTGAAATGTAAGTAAATACCCTTAAATTAAAGTCTGCAATGTGAAATTGAATCACATCTGAATTATTTGATTTTTTAATTTTAAACTTTGGAGCAGAGCACTAAATCGAGGAAAAACGTGTCTTTGTCCCAAAGATTATAGAGGACACTGAAAGTTGCTAAATGGGCAGCTAACCCTATTTGTGATGATACTGAAGAGACATTTAGCAAATGGCAGACAGCAATGCTGAAGAGAGCAGAGAATAAATGAGCTGATGCCAACCATTTATTTATTGGAGCAATTAACTTCATTAAAGAATGAAAGTATATATTTTAAACTCATGGCAAACTCACTCATCATTATTCGGGATTTATATAGATTACATCTTGTCCGAAGAAGGTGCCCAAGTTGCCTCAAAAGCTTACATATTATAATCTTTTTTAGTTAGCCAATGAAAGGTGTCATTTTACTTGACTTGTCACTATATACATTACTTATATAGGACAAGACAGTAGATAAGACTTTTTCTGTCAAGACAAAAATAAAAAAAGTTCTGAAATGTTCACATTGATTTAATAAGAACACATACTAGAAGCTGTAAATTAGAATATAAATGGAGATCAACAAAGTTGCATGTTTATCAGTCCGCAGATGTTATGTTTATAGGAGAGCTCTATGAAGAATGCGCTGATTACTTTTCCAGATTAATAAAAAGAGATGAAAATATCAATAACCCTCAATCTTTAATTAAGAACAATAGCTTTCTTTACAAATAACATCTCAGAAACACCATTGTACTTAACATTAGTTGCAGGGATTTAACACAAGATTACAGACTAGGCAGTCAGCTTCAAAATGAAGCAGAACTGTAAGACCTCTGCTAAAGAAATTAGTTCCAAATTTTCTAAAGAATTGTTAATGTTCTTTTCCATTTCCATTCCTCTTGTTATTGCTTGTGATAGCATCTGGTTTGCCTTGGCAAAGTGGATGTGGCATTACAAATAATGGACCTAACATCTTCTGTCTAAGTAAAATGAACTTTTTTACATAATGGATGATCCATTTCATATTGCATGTGACCTGGGGCAGTTGAAATTAAGACTTAAAGCTATATGTACATATTACCTATATACAGTATACTGTCAAATACGTGAGCTTGGTAAGTCTCTTAATGGGACTTATTTAAGAGTCATTAGGGGATGGAAGGGATGTTCTGCCCTCCTTGAACTGTTTTCCAGTTTCATCTCTAGAATGTACAAGAATACTGTTGAAGTACACCAGTGATGTCACTTCCGCCCTCCTCCAGCACTCCCTTTCTTGAAATGGACTATAAAATACAAGGTGTGACAATTTTATTCCTGGCCACGTAGTGTCACCCGTGACATAATTGTATTGAAATCACATGTGTATAAGTGTATGAACATGTTTGAACTAATATGTGCTGTCACACACATGTGCATGGGAGGCAGGAAAAGGGCTTGAGTAAAGGCAGTTCCGAGGCATGCCGGGATGTGGCAGAGTGCACTGACTCTTTTTCTCCCTTTCCTGTAGACCATTCACGGGAGATCCCACCTGGCTCTCTTGACATCACTTCCGGGACCGAGCCTATGGAAGAAGACCTTGCCGGCTCCGGGCCCTGTGATGTCACATCCAGGCTCGAACCAATGGCTGAAGACCATGAGCCCGATCCCTATGATCTCACTTCCTGTCTTCCCCTTTAAAAACCTGCACCTTTTCCCTGTTCCCTCAGTCTTGTCTTGGACTCGGTTGTGTGTACATCAGTGCTGTATTCATTTAAAAAAAACAACTTTTGCAGCCAGGAAACCAATTACATGGGTGACTGCCCCAAACCTTTCTATGACTCTGTGTCGAGTTTGTGACAATGCATAAATTGCAAGCTGATAGAGCCACTTGTTAGTTAGCTGTTGAGAAGGTAATAGATATCTGTGTGTACACTTTGGCGTAAAAATGGGTGATCAAAATTGAGAACGTTTTAATATTAAATTTTGTGTGAAAATCGGCAAATGCGCTACTGAAACATTACAAATGCTGTAAGTGGCATATGGTGAAGATGCTATGAAAAAGTTAAGTGTGTTTGAGTGGCATAAAAGGTTAGAAGATGGATGAAAAGATGTGATGGGGCATGAAATGGAAATTCCTGGGTTCACCGCACCCTAAAAAAGCATGTATGTTGTGCTCACAGTTTAAGACCATGCTGGTGTGTTTATTCGATCACATATAAATAGTCCACCAAGAATTTATTTAAGAGGGACAAACAATTAACCAACAATGCTATTTAGAGGTACTGAAGAGATTACAAGATTCTGTTCGAAGAAAAAAAACTGAATTGTGGCCTGACAAGTGGTCATTCATCATGACAATACGCAAAGTCACACTGCACTCAATGTGAGAGTACGATTACCCAATTAGATCATCCTGCCTATTCACCTGACTTAGCTCACTGTGATTTCTGCCTGTTTCCAAAATTAAAAGCTGCACAGAACGGACGAAGATTTTGTAATATAACTGATATTCAACAGAATGTAAGACAGCTGCTCAATAATATTTTATATTGTCCTCACAGGTGGCGCAGTGGTAGTGCTGCTGCTTTGCAGTAAGGAGACTGTGGAAGATTGTGGGTTCGCTTCCCGGTTCCTCCCTGTGTGGATAGCGCTTTGAGTACTGAGAAAAGCGCTATATAAATGTAATGAATTATTATTAATATTGCGGAAAATGAGTTCCAGGCCTGCTTCCAGAAATGGGAACGCCATTTAAATCAGTGTAAAGATGCAGAAGGGGAGTACTTTGAAGGCGACAGTAGCCACTAGTGTACAGTTCCACATGTATATTTTTTAAAGGTGCATTCCGGGAATTAAATTGTCACACCTCGTAACTCAAGAACAGACGTAAATGTCATTTAATGGACCAATGCGCTGAAATAAAATGTATCTTAAACACCCACCGAACATATCAAAGTATATAAAGCCATCTTACAGATAAATTAATGCATGTTAAAAAATATACACAGGACATAACATTGAGGTACGTTCGATGACTGATAGCGGATTTCAAAGTTGGAACATTTAAAAATGCTTTTAGTTAAATCAGTCAGTTATCACATTTTTGTGTATTAAATATTTTTGAAACAGTGAATCAGTAATAACAGTGATAGCAGTATGTAAGTACAAGTATTAGTTGACTACATTAAATATATGCCTTTTAACAGCACTTTACAATATCATGTAATTTAAAATGTAGCCCAAAAAGGCTTGTGGTGGCTGAATATCTTTCATAGACACATTCTAATTCAAGTGGTTTAAGAAAGAGTTATAGACAGAAAGTAAAAGTTCTGTTGAAGCCTCTAGATAGAATGGCTGGAGCTTTAAACTAAACTTTAAACTAAACTAAAGTGTAAGAGGAATGCTGAATCATTATAATGTGCAGATCATGCAGCTGCAGGGATATTTTTATTCTAACATCAATACCAAGTACATATTGGTTCATTCTATGAGCAACAATTGCACCGTTTTTTTGATCTCACATGTATTTCTAGATAAGTAACTTTTTGCTTTTTTAATTTTTTGTTAACTTACCTCAAGCACCAGAAGAAGTGAGCTGTTGTATATGCGCACCTTTCCCAGTGTTGGAATAACTTGTATTCGGGATCTATTTTCAGTCAGGAGTAGCTGTAAGACAAGTAAAAGAGGAAATTGCACAAAATATACAAGTTAAAGTTACACAGGATGGTTCTCTGTTAAAATAGGCGAGACTGCAAATTCACTAATGCTTTTCTTTGGGATATTTAGATATTTCAAATATTTTTCTACAATGTGTTCTACTCAAAATATCTCAATGAAAATTAAACTTTCCCAACAACTTTCCTAGAAGAGTAAGAATGCCAAGTTTCAACAAAAATCAGTCCACCTGGAGTTGAGTTGTTTCATGTGCACAGATAGACGGTAGGTGTTTTTTACATTATACTGTATGTGAATGAACCTAATGAAGGAGGAGAATAGGCAGGGGATCAAGTAGAACAAGATAACAAGATAATATATAATAAATAAGTGATATAAGAAAAAGAAAAACAATTACATTTTTAAAGATATTTAATAATTGCAACACCCTAGAGACACCCTGATATTGTCAATAGTGACTGTTATATGTAATCTGAAACAATTTTTTTAACAGTTTTTTTGCCAATAAACAAGTATTTTTTTCCCCAGATGGGACCTAAAAACCTGTCATGTCTCTAATTTTGCTTATCTTACAATTTATATATACAGAGTGGGTAGATATAGGGGTAATCCACTTGCCAACACACACATTCTGTACATTCTATAGACTTTAATTCAGTAAATCCAAGATGTAGTACAAATCACTCAGGATTTAATCAGAGTACTAGGCACTATGCTATTTGTCTATGTAAAGAATTTTGCTCCTTTTCAGCAATAGTTAACAGGGTTAAGGATCCCCTGGAATAAAGTACGCCCACTCAACTTCAGAGCAGAGCTCTTTATTCCATTAGTGCTGGAGGTTAACTTCAACTCCATTGCACTGGTATTCTTATATATGATGCTGGCAGAAATAAGCAGTACATATTTGTCAATTAGAAGGTCTCTGCATTAAACTAAATTCAATGCTTATTTCATTAAGAAATATTTCAGGATTTTTTATATTTCTGATATGAAGCACTGGATTGCTGAGTATACCTACTCTCTGATCGGTACACTGCTAAAGAAATGCACTGAAGGGGCACAATGATCAGATATCTTATAATATTCAACCATTGCTGTGAAAACCAATTGAATATTAATACACTAACACAACCAGCCTGTATTAACACTCAATTGGATGGGTCTATGCAGTCATCATGTTGTTACAATATCCTGGGTCTATCATCTATCTGACCCAGCAGAAACTGGAATTCTTAATCATCTGGTACCCAGAGCTTGTGTTTCTTAGCCAACTGTAACCACACCTTCCAATGTTTTACTGACAGGAAGATCTTTTTTGGGTCATTGATTGCCTTACCCCGTATACTGTAGTGAACTGACCATCTGTATGCCATCTGCTATTCTGTACAAGTCAATTCAGCCTGCATCAAACTTTTCTTCCTGTCCTTCACTGGCAATTTTATAGAAGGTAGTCCACTGTCAGTATACTGTGGAAGCACTTTTTGGGAAACACTAGCAAGGTCTTTTTCTTTGATATACAGTACTAATAGCAGCAACTCTGATAGACTTTAATTTGCTGTGTTCCAAGACATTTCAATATTTAGTCCTCCCCCTTTTCGCTCTGAATGGGACACATATGTGATCGGTTGGTTCCTGTCTACTTGTTATGAATAACATTGTTTGCACATGTGATGCTGTTGATTAAGTGGGAAAGGTGCATATTTTGTACCTAATAAAGTGGGCACTCAGGATAATTGAAAATGGAAGGAAGACAATTTTATAATGGCAAGCAATTTTTATATATACTGCACATTGTTTTGCTGTCTCAATAAATACCTCATGTTTGACCAAGTATTAACTGATACATAATTTTATTTTTCCACAATGAAAACGTTGTGCTCTCAATGGCACTTTATTATTCATGATGCACAGCCAATATCTCTACACTTACTATTTGAGTTGTTGATGAAGCCGAAGTGTTATCCTCAAGAAACCTGAAAAGGTAGCAATAGAAAGCTGGTGCTCACCGAGCTAATAAGTACTTCAGAATTGTCTTATAGCTAAAATAAAGCAGCTTGTGTCACTACATTCATTATTTAATTACAATAAAGTGCAAAAATAGTTAATGTGTTGCTGTGATCCAAACTTTTGTTTTAAATATTCTTATCTGTTTGTGTTCTGTTTATAGAAAAGACAGCATCAGAAAGAAACTACATTAGTACAAATTAGATACAGCTGGATCTACCACAATCCGTCCAGCTCTACAACACAGCAGGGGTAACAATTCCCTGATGTTAAGCTCATGTCATAATCTATTGGTTCTTTTGCATCATATCTGAAACATGGCATAGTTAGAAGTCGAAAAGAATAAATGCCAGGCAGTGGAATTAAAAGCCTTCTATACATAAAGACAAAGGGACTGCAAAGAAGGGAACATTGGCTTGATTTCTGAATCTGTCCTGAATGAAAGACAGGTAAAAAGTAGCAAGGTCAGTCAGTCAGTCATTTTCCAACCTGCTATATCCTAACACAGGGTCTGCTGGTGCCAATCCCAGCCAACACAGGCAGGAACAAACCCCGGGCAGGGCGCCAGCCCACCGCAGATGTAGCAAGGTGTGGGTAGATTTATGCAACATGTTAGTAAGATGACCTAGTCTTATAATAAAGAGTAGGTATCTATCCAGTAAACTGTAAGTAACCTTAAAAAAAGTGGAGAAGCATCGGCTAAGGGTGCACTCCAATAAGAGATTTCTAAGACCAAGTCAGGGTATTCTGCAGTACAGGCACTGTCTCTGGGGGGGGGCAACCCCGCAACCCCCTCCCACACCAATCCTCGAGCTATGCTAGAGAAAAGTCACAATGGTAAAAATGAGTTGAAAAGTCAATACC
This sequence comes from Erpetoichthys calabaricus, assembly GCF_900747795.2. NCBI lineage: Eukaryota > Metazoa > Chordata > Cladistia > Polypteriformes > Polypteridae > Erpetoichthys > Erpetoichthys calabaricus. The sequence goes on from NC_041402.2 coordinate 146,326,108, forward strand.
TGCTGCATTTGAGTCTATATGTTGGTATAGGCTACTAAGGCTACATTCACACTCAGTTAAAAGTGATTTAATTCCAATTTTTGGCTCACATCTGATTGCCCATTCAAGTTAATTTTGCAAGTGATTATCCTGAATCCACACAATTAATCAAAATTCAGTCATCTGAAAGATTTTTGCCTAATAAACAACAAGAAATACTACATACTAACAGCTGACATGCTGACTTCAAATTGTTTACAGTGCAGGATGTCTGCAAATTTGTCAGCTTACAATGGCAAGTGATCAAAGATGATTTGAGTTGGATCATCACTGTCAGATCTGTACATAGAAACTTGTAAACACACACTACAGAAGTGCCAAGACTGGCGGGAACAACATATGGAGGGATTTGATGCAAAATAGAGCTTTGACAATATTACAATATTGAGGGGGCATTCGATTATGGAAACATCTGTCTTCAAGACTTGGAAAAAATTTGCATTTGAGGCGTGACATTTCAGAAAACACAAAGCAATCGGACTTTATTGACAGTTTTTTTTTTGCAATTCACATTTCTATAAAAATATCAACTCTGTGTCATATGAAGGACAAAATATTACCCTTAGACAAAAATACACATAAAGATTAAATAGGCATCACTCCCTTTTACAAACCTACCTCACAAAGAGTTTACAGTGAGGGTGACAGCACAATAATAATCCTACCATGCAGTTTGTCATCGACTGAGGGAACACACTGTCCAAAAACTAAATGTTGGGGTGCCAACTGGATTGCCCCTTTTAATATCTGTGGCAGCAAGTCAAAATGGTGCTAACAAGAACAAAAGATCAATAAGCCAGCTATACAGCCTCAGAAACAGGGTAAGGTTGCTCTATACAGCGATCAGATTAGGAAAAAGCTCCATCCAGCAGTGTACTTCCTTGAAGTCAATTCCACTTCTGCCAACAACCTCGCCTCAATCTGTGAAGACGCCTAAACCAACTCAGTTGATAGACTTATGAGTGAGAAGAGATTTCCTTCAGCCTCAGTGAACATAAATAAAATGTGTACACACCACACACACACAACTATATACATATATATAACTACTGTAATTTTATACATATGTATATTCATATATATTACTATTCTAGAACAAAGGATTTATTTCAGCCTAACCTAAAAGATGGTGTGACTTGAATCATGCAGTTGTATACTTAAATTTCTAATTTCCTAATAACTCCACAATATATAGCGTGATATAGTTCTTTTTAGAACCGTTTCTTATCTATGTCTACATAAGCTTAGAAATCTCCTTGTCTAGTCAGAGTGCCTCAATTAGAGACAGAGATCTCTTGTCACTCTCCAATAGATGTATAGAATTAAAATAAAAATACAGTGGACTCAGAAAGTATTCAGAACCCATCACTTTTTCACATTTTGCTGTGTTGCAGCCTTATGCTAAAATAATTTAAATTCATTTTTTCCATTTCAGGTAATATTCAATACCCCAAAATGACAAAGTGAAAACAGGATTTTAGAAATTTTTGCAAATTTATTAATAATAAAAAACTGAAATGTCACACTGACAAAACTATTAAGACCCTTTGCTATGGATTTGAAATGTAGCTACGGCGTATCTCATTCTATTGATCATCATTGAAATGTTTATATACCTTCATCTATTAGGTAAGATCAAGCCTTTTTTATCTTCTAGGGATCTTGAGAAAGCTACTCATGCGTTTATTTTTTTTCGCCTCAGTTACTGCAACTCGCTGTATTCTGGGATTAGCAAATCTCTGATACACAGGTTACAGCTGGTCCAAAATGCTGCCGCTCGCTTTCTGGTTGGGGCAAGAAAGTATGACTTTGTTTTTCCTATTTTAGCTTCTTTACACTGGCTGCCTGTCAGTTTTCGAATTGATTTTAAAATCTTGCTGCTAGTTTTTAAATCTTTACATGGGCTTGCTCCTGCCTATTTATCTGAACTGTGTGTTTTACACCAGCCATCCAGAGTGCTTAGATCCTCTGATTAGTTGTCTCTTGTTGTCCCTCGTACCAAGTGTAAAACCAAGGGGGACAGGGCCTTTGCAGCTGCTGCGCCTCACCTGTGGAACTCTTTACCACATCATATAAAGGAGTCATCTACAATTGAACTGTTCAAAACAAGATTAAAAACTCATTTCTATTAACTTGCATTCCGTGACCTTCAGTAATACTGATTGGTTTCCTCTTTGTGATTATATAATATTACTTCTATTTATTATGTATCTCATTTTATGTTCATATATTTTATTTCTATTTATGTTTTTATGTTAATTGTTTTGTTTTTCTTTTATTCTATTATTGTAAAGCACTTTGGCCACAGCATTACTATGTTGTTTTAAAAGGATTTCCTTGTAGAGCTTACAGACAGAATTGTGTTGAGACACTGGTCTGGGGAAGTCTACAAAAAATCCTGTAGCACTGAAGATTTCTAAGACCACAGTTGCCTTCATAATTCTTTAGTGGAAGAAGTTTGTAACAACCATGATTCTTCCCAGAGCTGACCACCTGGCCAAACTGAATGATTGTGGGAAAGGGGATATGGTAAGAGAGATGACCAAGATCCTGAAGTTCACCCTGGCTGAGCTACAGATATCCTGTGTGAAGATGGGAGAAATTTCAGAAAGGACCACCATCACTGCAACACCTCACTCATTTGGGCTTTATGACAGAGTGGTCAGAGAGAAACCCCTCCTTAGTAGAAGACACATACAGTAGAAGCCCACTCAGTGTTTGAAAAAAGATACCTAAAAAACTCAGATGGTGAGGAACAAGAATTTTTGGTCTGATGAAACAAGATTAGCATCATGTCTGGAGGAAACCAGGCACCGCTCATCACCTGCATAATACAATTCCAACAGTAAAGCAAAGCAGGGACAATGCTGATGAGTTGTTTTTCAGCAGCAAGGAGTCTATCTGTCTGACTGGGACAAGACACTAAGGTCTGGTGATAAGGTTTTTTAAGACAATCTTTGATTCTGGAAATTGTTCCCAGAATGAAAGTAAATTCCAGTATAAATTACAAATTACAACCCTATTATTTAAACAAAAACAATGCCAGAAAGCTTTAAATTTAAGGTCAAGCATTACATTTGTGAGTTTAAGGGTGTTGCTCCAAAGCAATTCTCTCTTACCTATCAGTTGGATTTTCTGTATAGTTAAAAATAACTTTATTTGACGTATGTCTTTGACACTCTCATTGTGATTTAGGATTGAAATATACCTGTTCTTGTTTCTGACATTTATCCACAAACATTGACTGCACTGTGGATTTACATCATGCTGTAATAAGTTAAGCCTTTCAAATTCAACTCTCTGACCTCCCACATGGGATGAGGCAGCTTAATAAGTGTGAGATGCTGGAAAATTTCAGAAGAATCCTCCTAATCTATTATGATCACCAAACTGATGTGAAATACTCTGTAGTATTTCAGTTAGAGTGACTCTTTTTATTTCTTGGAATTAAAGCTATTCTTAAGAATTCAAATCAGGCTGCTTCCAAAAAGAATGGTGACATCAGCTTGGCTTGTGGGCTAAATGATGTAAAATAAAGGATAAACCTCAGCTTGCTAAATTCTCACTTACAAGCTTTAGTGGGTGAGGTGCTGGGATTCAAACCAAAAAGTCACAAGTTCAGATCCCCATACCACTGAGCAATTCATTCTACCAGGTACTGTAAGTCTTTAAATTAATACAAATGTTGATGTGTGATACTTGTTATTCCCTCATCTTCAGTCAATTTCCATTTGCACAATTTCCTGATGTTGGTTGTCTAATTAATTCATTAACATCTAAATTTCCTTTTGTCACTCACAGCCTCAATCTTGTTCTGAGGGTTTCCCAGGTGTGGCATGGTATGGTTGAACCATGAACCTCATACTTAAAGGTCCTTCATTTCATCACATTTCCTTAAGACTCAGATTTGAACTGACCCAGTGTGTACCAGAGATAGAACAACAACAAAATTCACAAACAGGAAAGATGCAAATTGCAGGTCACCTAAAATAATGCTCATTAAGCCTTGGCTCAGTATAACATCATTAAAATCACAAAAACCAGAAAAGACACCCTTGATAGAGTCCTATTTCCACCTAAAATACATTTGGCTTAATGTTTGGGAAGTGGTTGTAACTGTAAATAGAGGACCCTAATAGCATGCAGCATCTCTCGCATGATGTCCCAGCATATGTGATCATAATTCATCTACTGGTATGCAAAACATTTATAGGCAAGAGTGACAAATTCCAAAACCTTTCTTCATGCATGAGCAAATTATTGTTTCATGGACAGAATGGAGTTCATATTGCACTTTCTGACCCTGTAGTATTCTGAATCTGAAGCATTAGCATTCTGTTATCATGTTATTGAAAAAGAAGACTGCCAGCAATCAGCAACAATCCATAAACACTTCTCTTGTCTTTCACACAATACTGAAGAACCTTCAGCATTTCAGCAGCTGTGTCTCTTTGTAGCTTGTTAACTACTTAAATATCTCAAGTCCTGTCAGATACCTCTGATGAGAGCTTGGCTGCAGGATTCATATGGTCTGGGGTGTTCCCTCCTTTTCAGCAGTTAAGATCAAAGTTTTAGATTCCTTGCTAAGAACATATTTAAGTGATGTTCCATTGAGGTGTCTTTAGCCGCTGTATGATATACCAGGATCTGTTTGAGGCACCAAAAGTGTAATTTGCCAAGAAGGACTTCACCAAAATCTCCTACTACTGGAATATTCACTTTTTTTTGGCTGCCTTTTCAAATCCCACACTTTGGGACTTTATGTGCCTATCTGTCAGATCCCTAAAATTTCCAGTCAACTGTCTCAGCAACTTTTGTTGCTGTATGATATCTACAGGCAAGTTTAATTAGGATTTACGTTTTGCTATCTTGATAAAACTTGTCACCTTGCAATGAATTGGCTCTAGATTGAACAATCATGATTTGGTTTTCTTGTAGAAGAAGGCAGAGTTCAAAGTCTTTATAGTAAAATGAACACAAAGGTGTACTCACAAATGCTTCCAGGGTCCTAATCTCGGATAATGGAAAGACATGTATCAGGTCTTATATATGGTCAATTTGATGACATGATATTGCACAATTGCAGGGAATTTTTGATATGATCACCATAGCAACAAATTATACTTTTGATGGAAAATTACAGTGCCCTATAATAACAAAATGTTCTTTTGTATAAAACATGAATGGGGTCAAATGCTGAATAATTTTCAGTTACTCAAAAATATTTTGTACAGCAAAAGAAATGTTTACATAAGATTCTTCATGGTCAAAAACTGTCCAAGCCGTACACCAAACATTCACAAAAAATAAACAACACCCTTTATAACAGTTGTGGAGGGTGTGGTTTTCAGAAGTCACTAATTTTGATATATTCTTTATATAACCACCAAGTATCAAATAGTGTCCAAGCTTGAGAATAAATTCTTTAAACACTTTGGTGTGTGTTAGTGATGTTTTTTAGTTTCAACACAGATATTATTTGACAATAACGTCTGACTAGCCTTCTTGTTTTGGTGAACTGATAAAAGTTCTAGTTTTGATCCTTGTGTAGCTTTTTGCTAATGTTTATCTTTTTAATCCCTCTTCTTTACCTTTGTGGCTTGCCATCATTTCATTTCTTGGGCAGAATATTTTTCTTGTCTTGACTTTGTAGCAGTTAAGTTGAATGAAACATCACTAGCTAAAACTGATATTTCATTATGCACATTAAATTAACTGTGAGCAGTTAGTTAAGAGCACATAAGGCAGAGTGCCACTGAAAAAAAACTCAAACTGTTTCATTCCATTTTTGCTAGAGCGGTGCTGAGGTATCACCCATTGCATGGCTGCACTCAGGTCCTAATTGGGATCCTGAGGTGGTTCATTGTGTGGTGTGTGCGGCAACACACTATATGTGTACGTGCTCCCAACTACCACCACCATGACCACCACATATGGCAGAAGAATGCCATTTCAGGGGTAAATCAGACAATTACCTTCTTTTGAGTTGTTATTTAAACAGATTTTCTAACCAGTCTATTAATTCAGGCGCTGAGTAATTTATAATATCTCTCTATTATAAAAGAAAATCTTGAGACAAGACTATTGCCAAGAGATTTTTCAAGTTGATCTCAACCATTTCCGGTTGACGGTCAATGGCTACAGTCCTCTCACCTCTCATTCGTGTGAATGCTTTTGTCAGACACACTTCCTGCACTCTCAGCTCTTATAAATTTTTACGTTTTCCTCATTTTAAGTCGTTTATGAAAAGACCTCAGTTTCATTCTTTGAAGAAACTTTTCTGGACAGTATTTTTATACACACAATCTATTCATTTACTTCATTGTAGTCCTTTTCTGGACAAAAATGTTATACTTTCTAGATGACACGTCAACAACTAAGCAAAGAAGAAAGGGCAGCACATCAAGATGAGGCCCAAAAGCATTGGAGAGAAAAGAATTCTAAAAAGAACAATAATAATCTAAGTGCAAATTCGGAAAATAAGGAAAGTAATAATCAGCCTGGACCAAGTGGAACTGAAAACCTAGCAGGTCCAAGTGGGGTCGGAAATAAAAGACAAAGAGGAGAAGACAAAGTAGAATGCTGTAAAGACATTCAAAAACGTTTGCATGATACACATGCAAAGCAAGTTACAGGTTATGAAAGTATTAAAATTTGAAAGTCTCAAAAAAACTAATAGTAAAGATCGCATTAGTGGTAACAAACAGAAATTATTACATGGTGAAATAACGGAACAGCGAAAAGAGATCGAATATATGGACATAGGTGATATGACAGAAGTATGTAGATATTGTTCGGCTTTAAAGTTATGTCGGAGACTTGTAGATCGTCTAATTCGTGTTGCCATCAGGGAAAAGTAATGTTTCTTCCCAATGAAGAGGCATATCCGCAAGAATTAAAAGATTTGTTGTTTGGTGAAAGTGAAATCCGCAAACACTACAGGCAAAATATCCGAATCTACAATAATCTGTTCACCTTCACATCATTCAATGCTCAAAACGTAGATTTACACGATTCTGGACCATACACTATGAGAATCTGTGGTCCCGCAACAATTAAAGTTACTACAAGTTTAATTTCAAAGAAACCACAATTCAGTCAGGTTGATATTTATGATCACGGAGAAAAGATGCAACATTTAATCGAAAGAGTTAAACGATCAGACATATTAGAAATTCTACAGCTAATAATGGATACAAATCATTACGTCCAAAAGTATCGCACTTTACACAAAATGTATCTGCAAAACATGAACAAAGAAGTTTTCTTAGATTTCTATATGAATCTGAAAGATCATGCTTGCATTTATACTAAATCAACATGTGACGAATTGTCAGTGATAACATTTTTGAAAGTCAGAGTTATCAAAGACAGAGTTGATAAATTTGTTTATCCCAAAGCACAGCAAGATTCGTTGATTCGGTCTAATAATTCGCCTCATACCGAACCATTACTCTTTCCTTTGCTTTTCCCTGATGGCGAACCAGGATGGTTGTTTAATATGAAACACACAAATTCAGATAAACGAATAACACCCACACAATATTTTGGGTCAAAATTAACGATGCGTCCTAATGTATTTAACCCACTTCTGTCATCTCAACATCTATTGCAAAATTACATTATTAATGCGTATCTAAAAGTCGAAGCTAATCGTCTCTTCTTTATGAAATCGAATCAAGCAAAACTTAGACTGGAATATATGCAAGGGCTCATTGATCACATTCAAAATTCAAATATCAATAGTTCAAAGTAGGAAAAGCAGTAATATTACCATCATCATATCAAGGTAGTCCAAGAGCATTTCAACAGTTATATCATGATGCAATAGCAAAATCCCGAACTATCGATCGGCCAGATTTATTTATTACAATGACTTGCAATCCACAGTGGCCAGAAATTCTTTGATTCTTGAGAACAATGCCAACGGCTACTTCGGCTCTGGATATTCCAACTTTCATAAGTAGATTGTTTTATTAAAAAGTCTTAATTTTATTGAAAGAACTCGATTCGGTGTTCGGTCAAATCAGGGCATACATTTACATGATCAAATGTAAAAAACTGGGTTTGCCTCATATGCATATTGGTTACTTTGCAAAATAAATTATTAACTGCTGATGATGTACATCAGTTTGTCTGTGCTGGAATTTCAAACAGAGAAACATATCCTGAATTATGGTACAAAGTCATTAAACACGTCTCATAGACCTCATTTAAAAGATTCAGTATGTTGGGACTCAAAAGAAAAAAAGTATTTAAAGAAATTTCCTAAAGCTTTGGTTAATTCAACACATATGACTAATGCTGGCTTTCCTGATTATCGCCGCAGAGACAATCATCATGAACAACACACTTATCATGGAAAGAAAGACGCTAAAATTGTGATGATCGATAATTTAATGATTGTACCATATAACCAGTATTTGCTCAAACGATTCGATTGTCATATTAATGTCAGTTTTGTGCATCAGTTATGAGTATTAAGTACATCTGTTTAAATTGTACATCCGCGTCCCCATATGCAAGCGGCAGAGCCACGAAGTGGGTGGCGCATAGCACCCACCTGCGGGTTGGCAAACGAAGCGAGCAGGGGGCAGAGCCCCCTAGTATTCTATATTTAAGAACCACCAACAGTTTTAGCTATATGGCTTTCAGAGTGTCCAGATGGTTAATCGGGACCTGTATTTCTCGCCTTGACTTATGCCCACCTTTATTTTTGAATGTGATGTTTCTTACGGACATCTCTTTCATAATACAGAAATCCAGTCACAGCTTATTATTGATCTACTTAATTTCTCCAACATCTACTGTTAATTCTTTCTAGGATTAAAATTAGATGATGTTCTTTTAAGGTCCTCACATATCCTCTTAAAGAGAAGTTAGACTCATATACCAGCAGCTCTCAACGTTTTCCAGGCAAAGTGTTCTTCAAGTCAGTCTCTGTTCAAACACTACTGCCTCCAACGTCATGTTATGCAGCTGGAGACTTCTAAGGATGGCCCCACTGTGACGAGATGCATCACAGAATAAAGGTTTTTCATATGTTGTAGAGATGTTAACTTTATAGCCTCGTTTTCTTTTGGTTTACGTACTACTAGATGCCAAGGATCGCAGGTTGTGCTGGTGTTCCGGAAGCACGGAGCATCACAAGTATTGAGAGACATGGGATTAAAACCAGTAAATGATGAAATTATTTTGATTGTGGTACACACAGATGAAGACAAGATAGTATGACTCACAAGAGGTTACCACTACTCCATATTGGTCACAGCTCAGGAAGGAGACAACATGAAATGAAATTTTGTGAGCACTGGCGGCACTGCTGAGACAATTTATTGCTGCTCAAGAGGCCAAGAACCAGAGAATGGGCTACCACTGGAAACACCTGCTGCACCCTTTCACCCAGCTGCAGGGAAAGGTGAACCAGGTACAACAGATGCAATGCCCTATGCCAGATGAGCCTGCAGAAAGAAGAATGCCCTCACAATTGTGGGAATTCACTTTCCTGATGCCCTACCAGGAGTTGAAGGACAGCAAACCTTTCCTATCCACTTTTTGAGAGATTTGAAAATGGAAAGTAACTGATTAGGACATCCATCTGGTCCCATTTCTCACAGGAAAGGCCAGAGCTATATCTCTAGCCTTGGTGAGTAAAGAGTCTTTAATGTATGTCTTTTTGAAAAGGGCCATTTTGGAGAAACTTGAAATAAGCCCCAACATCTAAAGGCTTTGTTTTTGCTCCTGGTGGAGGTGGTACAGTCTCCAAGGGAATTATTGGTACAGCTAAAAGACCTTTAATGTTAAATGGCTACAGTCAAACAAGCATTCACCAGCACAGATAACTGACTTTACTTTTCTAGAACAGCTTGTGCAGGTGTTGAACCACAGACATCAATGATACCGGGAACACACAGATTGTGTGAATTCCTGAACAGTGGAATTAGGAAAGGAACATACAGTTAAGGTATGTTCACAGTAATGAGATTGCATATCCTACAGCCAAGGGGTTTATGGAGATAAGAGTTGCAAGTTGGCATGCTGAAGAGACTCTCACCCCCAGTTCTGCTTGAGCTGGATGTGCCAAAGATATAGGAACTGCTGCAAGGTGTGCTAGAGGCAGTAACACAGGCACGAGTGACAGTGTAGAAGATGAGCATCCAAGAAAGGTGGGATGCACTGCTGTTCACAGAAGCAGGAAACAAGCAAGTTCCATAAGACTCAGACAGAAGAGACAAGAAAAGCTGGAGGCTCACCCCAGCCTAGGAGTGAAGTTTTTCCTTTGGCTGATCTCTCTGGTGACACACTAAATCTGCTGGATAGTGTAGCTTTTGCCTAGTGTAACAACCTGAGCCTGAGGGCTGTGTTTGGGAATTCTGGGCAAATATGGCCAAGTTACTTGTGTTCAAAGATAACCTTCTGTTCCACCAGGACTAGTGTGGTGAGAGGCTAGTAGTGCATGCAGGCTTGAGCAATAAGGTGCTGAAGTTTAGTCATGGTTCTCTCTGTTTGGGACATCCAGGGCAGGTCAAATCTGCTAACACAATTCAAAGATATTTTTACTGGCCAGGTTGGTCCCGGGAAGTGAAAAAATCTGTAAAAGAATGTTTAGTATGTCAGAAAGTGGGACCAATTACGAGTGGAGAGTGCCATTTATGCCTTTACCAGTGGTAGGGGAACAATTTTCTAGGATAGTGACGGATATAGTATTCTAAGACTACACAACTCGCTTTCCTGAGTATTTCCCCCTAAGGATGATAAATGCTACTAACATAGCCAAAGCTCTGATTAGGCAGTTTGCAAGGGTAGAAACCTGAGAGGGGTACTTACTAACCAGGATTCCAACTTAACATCTAAGCTACTGAAGCAAGTGAACGGGTTATCAGGGATAAGGGGGGTATGAACCACATCCTGTCACCCACAGACAGATGGGCTTGTCGAGCAATGCCACCTTGAAAAAGCAACTGAAGGGTTCTCCTGATGCCCACCTTTCATCTTGCAGAAGGGGACCCCACATAAGATTTTTACATAGCATCTTGAAGCCGAGCCAAGAAAGGCCACAATAATAACACAGCATCCATTATTTGCCATTAAGCATCACCCAGAGGTGATGGAGGTGGGGTCTCAGTAGCTCTCCTTCAGGTGAGGTTTGGCTAGATTTTGTGTTAATGTTCATGGAAGTCATGACCTCTATACTAAGAACATTTTAACAAGTAGATTCTAGGGACACAAGGCTTTCTGCTTATTCAACACATAAGTCAATGTTCCAAGGAGGCGATTACACACTATAAATAAATATTCCCATTTATGGTTGTTTTGTGTAAATTTATATTTGCTAACAGGGAGGACCTTATAGAAAAATTTAAAATATAAAAGGAATTAGCTTTCTGATACCAGGTAATATTTTCAATACATATGAAGAAAACAGATTTTTTAACAATTCTAGTATAAACACAAGTGCCTAGTTGCTAAGCAATTGGATTCAAAGTATCACCCTAGAAACTCAAGTGAAAATTATTTTGAAAACAAAGGAATAGATGTGCTGAAGTTAAGGCAGGTTTATACTTGACATGTCCATGCTAGGTGTGAGGCACATGCGGCGAAAATGAGGTTTGACACAGAGATGAGCTGTGCATAGAATATTTCCTAACTATGTGGTGCTGGGGTTGCAGCAACATGTATCTAAAGAGTTCAATTTTGAGGAGAGCCTAGTTACATTGGTGACATGAAGGGCTGAATATGTTGCAACAAGTCATCAAAGATAGACATGCAAAAATATCTGAAGTGTGTCTGTTAATCATGTAGGGTCCTCACTCATGAGAATATTATACTTTCCCTCCCTTGATCGTTTTTGGACACTCCACCCGCTTTTATACCTCTTAAAGACAGTAATAACAAGCACAACTCTTTTCAGCATCAGAGGAAAGTTAGACACTGCTGTTGTGACATTATTAGGTATGTGACATTGACCTAACTCTGTCACTTATTGACTAAGAGCATATCAATACACTGATCAAATGGGCTGCAACAATTATGAATGTGTTTTGGTTGCTGACAGTACACAGACTTTGTGTTGCAGTCTGCATGCAGGCTTCATGCGGTAAGTCTTTAGATTGAATGGTGTCTTCGTCTTCTTCCTCTTCACCTTTTCCCACTTCTATGTGGGGTTGATGTGCTTGATCTACCATCTCCAAACAGTTTAGTCCTGCACCTCCTCACCAGCCAAGCCCTTTTCCTTCAGATCTTCCTTTCCATCCACTTCCACATTGGCCTCTCCCATTTTCTCTCCCCATGTTCTTCCATTCCTATCACTCTTTTGCCTACGTATTCATTGTCTCTCCTCATCACATGTCCATAATGGTGTGTTAATGACAAAATGTTTGTGGAAATGTACTATGATTTTTGAAAGTTTTTATGTATATCTCTTAATCTTGTATGTATGGAAATTTATTCTAATTGTTTTCTTGTCATTATTATGTACTTTCATTATTTTGTTTATAACTTTGTTGTTTATTGAAGCTGCAGCTTTTGGTTTCATTGGACATTTTGTGGATAGCAATCCATTCTCTCACGTGATGGAAGTATATAAGAAGACTGTGTACTCTTCTATCCAATATTTTGGATTCCCAAAACAAACAATTCTTCATGATGTTAGAAGTTAGATTTTTGAAAGGGTATTAAGAGCAAAAGACTTTACACATGGTCTTTTCCACTTTCATTTCTGATGTATACATTGGGCCAAGTTCACTTTTGGTTTGTTTTGATTTACGATTTCTATCTCAGCTATTGCTCTGACTACAATTTTGTCTTTATCATAATCTAGTCCTTCCTAAAAGAAACTAAAATATTTTACTGCTTTCCTATAACCAGAACCAAATGTATTTTAAAATGTGTAGAAATATAGAAAAAAACACTGTTCCATTTTCATGTTGTCATTTATGGTAGAACCTATTTTGACAACACAGGCTACCTGGGATGAATTGGGCCAGAAGAGGATGCCAATCCATCACAGGGCACATTCTCCCAGAAACATGCACTCATTCACACTGAGTCCTCAGTCAACCTGTCCTGCATTTTTCAGTTGTAGGAGGTAAACTAGAGAACTGACAGCAGAGGTAAATATTTGCAAATACAGGGAAATTTTGAAAATGTCAGAGAGACATTCACCTGCTCAAGAGTCATGTTATATATCAGTATAAGTGTGCATTTCAGTTCAGCTATTGATGTCTGATTGTGGGTTGACACCTAATGATATTGATTGGTAATGCCTTGCACATTTTGTTAGTTGTTGTTCAATAAAGACGAGAAAGAAAAAGGCACACGCTGTCTGCTTGTCCATTCTTATCAAAGGAAAAGAAAGGCTACGATAGTGTACTGCATTACAAATACACGACAGTGGCGACGAGATCTAGAAGTTAATTTTGAGCACTGTGACACTGAATAACTGCAGTGAGAACCACACTGAGTAAGCAGAAAAGCAAGGACCTGACGCGATAGTGCAACGTGAGTACGATAAGTTGCAAACATGTCGTACATCGGGAAGATAGATGTTTTTGATAGTTCCACAGAAGATTGGAACATGTATGTTGAAAGGCTGCAACGGTATTTCGCTGCAAATGACATTCCAGCTGAAAAACACGTTCCTGTGCTACTGAGTGCCATGGGAGGGAAAGCGTATGGCCTCCTCCGTAGTTTAACTGCCCCAGACAAACCCGCTGAGAAAAGTTTTAACGACTTAGTCTGTGTAATGCGGGATCATTTGTCACCAAAGCCATTACTGATCGGGAACGTTTCAGATTCCATAAGCATAATCAGAACGAGGGAGAGACAATTGCGGCTTATGTGGCTGAACTGAAGAAGTTATCAGAATATTGTCAGTTTGGTGACGGGCTAAACGATGCATTGCGTAATCGCTTGGTTTATGGAATCCTTCAAGAGGGAATCCAGAAGAGGCTGTTAACTGAGGCAGATTTGACATTTAAAAGGGCAGTAGAAATTGCTATTTCAATGGAAACTGCTACTAAAGATGCACTTGAACTACAAAAAGGAGTGAATACGTGCAGCATGAATAAAATGGCGGCAGCCAAGATAAACAAAATACATAAAAGGCCCTGCTATCGCTGTGGACGCGAATCCCATCTTCCCTCACAGTGCCGATTTAAAAATGAAGAGTGCAGACAGTGCCACAAAACGGGTCATATTCAAAGAGTTGGTCATAGTGGAAAGTCAAAGTGTAGTGTGGAAAACAAAATGCATCACAGCGAAAAGAAAAATGTGCATAATGTTGCAGAAGTCTCTGACATTGATAGTGAAGATGCATTAGCCAGTCTGGAATTATTTAGCCTTAGTGGAAAAGACAAGCAGGCAATCTGGCTCACCCACAAGATAGATGGCCAGGTGGTAAAAATGGAATTGGACACAGGCTCAGCTGTTTCAGTTACTGTATGTCACTGAAAAATTACAAGGTGTTTTTCAAGAAGGAAAAGCTGAACCCCTCTTCTGTTCTTCTCAGAAGATACACAGGTGAAAAGGTTATGCCTATTGGAGTGCTGCATGTGGCAGTAGAGTATAATGGAAGGAAAGAGGTACTTGATTTACACATAATACAAAATGGAGTTGCACCATTATGGGGCCGTGAGATGGTTAAGAAAGCTGGGAGTTGACTGGAGAGAGATTAAAAGCCTTCGTGCTTTGCCTGTTGTGCAACAGACTACAGAAAAGAACCTAGAGCTGATACTAAGAAATGCCGCTCCTGTATTTAAGAGTGGCATTGGGACACTTCAGCACATTAGAGCTAAAATTGTACTTAAGAATGGTGCGACCCCACGGTTCCACAAGGCATGTCCAGTACCCTATGCCATCCGACCCCTGGTTGAAAAGGAATTGGATAGGTTGGAGGCAGATGGTATACTTTCTAAAGTAGACTGGAGTCCTTGGGCAACCCCAGTTGTCCCAATAGTAAAGAGAAATGGTACAGTCAGGCTCTGCGGGGACTTTAAGGTCTCCATTAATCCTGTGCTGCAGGCTGAACAGTATCCTCTGCCGAGAATTGAGGACATTTTTGCCAGTTTGTCGGGTGGGCAACGTTTTTCAAAGTTAGATTTAGCAGATGCATACCTCCAGATGGAAGTAGAGGAAGACTCTAGGGTGTTCCTGACTATTAATACAATAAAGGGTCTTTATCGTTACAGCAGGCTGGTGTTTGGGGTAGCCTCTGCCCCAGCTATTTGGCAAACAGCAATGGATCAGATCCTTCAGTCAGTGCCAGGTGTTCAGTGCTATCTAGACGACATTATTGTCACTGGAGCGACAGATGAAGAGCATTTAGAAAACCTCAAAAAGGTCCTGAAAAGGTTAGAAGAGTATGGACTAAGAGCTAGGCGAGGCAAATGCGAGTTCCTGAAGCCCAGTGTCAGGTATTGCGGGCACACTATAGATGCCCAAGGGTTGCACAAATGCCAGGACAAGATTCAGGCTGTACTGACGGCACCGCAACCACAAAATGTTTCACAGCTAAGATCCTTCCTGGGGTTTGTGAATTATTATAATAAGTTTCTTCCAAACCTGGCAACTGTGCTATATCCACTCAATGAGCTATTACAAGCTGGCAAACAGTGGAAATGGTCCAAAGAATGTGAACATTCATTTCAAGATGCAAAGAAACTGGTGACATCTGACACAGTCCTAACCCACTTTAATTTATCCCTTCCAATCAAGCTGGCTTGTGATGCTTCTGCATACGGCATCGGAGCAGTGATGTCTCATGTTATGGAAGATGGCAGTGAGAGGCCTGTAGCTTTTGCATCACGCTCATTGTCTGCAGCTGAGAAGAATTATGCCCAAATAGATAGGGAAGCATTGAATCTAGTGTGGGGTGTAAAAAGGTTCAACTAGTATCTTTTTGGTAGGGAATTCACCCTTGTCACAGACCACCAACCGCTAACCTCAATTTTCAGCCCGCAGAAAGGAGTTCCTGCCACAGCTGCTGCCCAAATGCAGTGCTGGGCTTTGTTTTTAGGTGGACACAGGTACTAGATTGAGTACAAATGTACAGTCTGCCATGCAAATGCAGATGGGTTGTCATGACTGCCACTGGAGGCGGAAAAAGATGAGTTTGGAGATGAGGAAACAATAGATATGATCTCCATCAGCCAGATTGAAAGTCTGCCCATCACGGCAAACATGGTAAAAACGGAAACAAAACATGACAAGATCCTGTCTCAGGTGTATGCTGCCACACTGAATGGTTGGACAGCCCAGCACAAATCCCTGGTGGCTGCATATTACTCAAGACATGATGAAATTGCCTTAAATGCTGGATGTGTGATGTGGGGGTTAAGAACCATTGTACCCACTAAACTAAGACACAGAGTATTAGAAGAGCTTCATAAGGGCCATCTAGGTGTGGTAAAAATGAAGGCACTTGCCAGAAGTTGTGTGGTGGCCAGGCATTGATGAAGACATCGGGAAATTAGCGCAGCAATGTAGTGGCTGCCAGATGGTTCAGAATGAGCCAGAGCGTGCACCACTTCACCCATGGGAATGGCCTACATTACCTTGGCACCGGCTGTATATCAACTTTGCAGGACCATGCATGGGGACAACCTTCCTGGTTGTAGTCGACGCATGCTCTAAATGGCCAGAGGTTTTCACTATGAGCTCCACCACTTCTTCTCATACCATTGAAGTACTGAGGGATTTATTTGCTAGAACTGGAGTTCCACAACAACTAGTGAGTGACAATGGACTCCAGTTCACAGCAACAGATTTCCATGTATTCCTCCGCAGAAATGGCATACGGCACATCACATCTGCTCCATGGCATCCAGCCACAAATGGCCTGGCAGAGAGGTTTGTGCAAAGTTTGAAACGAGCCCTTTGAGCTATGACAAATGAGAAGCTGACCCTTCAGCAAAAATTGGCCAACTTCTTATTTGCATATCGGAATTCCATCCATGCTACAACTAACCAGACTCTAGCTATGTTGTTTTTGGGGCATCCTCTTCGCTCTAGATTAGACCTGCTGCAACCAAATCTTAAGCAGACTGTGCAAGACAGACAAATCAAACAAGGCCATAAAGCAACTGACAAGGTTACACGTAGCTTTGCCATTGGACAACCAGTTCTTGCCAGGAGCTACAGAGGAGACCAGAAATGGGTTCCTGCATTAGTCAAAGAGCAAACTGGTCCCTTGTCCTATAAGGTAGAGGTTACTCAAGGTGTCATATGGCGACGTCATGTCGACCAGTTGAGAAAATCAGGGTTGGTTAGAGCTGAAGAGATACCCACACTGCCTGTTGACTCCCCTGCTGTTGCTTCTATCAACTGTCCAGAGCACTTTCCATCTCCTCAAGCAGCACAAGTACAGAGCCCATGTACATTATCTCCATCACCTTCTGCAGAGGCTAACACTGCTGTAACAAATCAAGAAAAATTACCCTGTGAAGAGAGACGTTACCCAATTCACATACGGAAGCCTCCAAAGAGACTAATTGAAAATTAAATGTATAGTTAGAAGTCAATGTTTTGATTTCTTCAGAAAAAAAAAAAGTGGGGAATAATTTAATTACTTCTGATTTTTAGAAGGGAGGAATTGTTATATATCAGTTGTGGAGACTGGCTCGGACACAGACAGGCAGACACACTCATGTCACCCAACACATGTTTATTTACACTACTATTTACAATTATTGTGCCACAAACCCCAATCTTCCCCAAAGTCCAGACCAACCACTATGCCTCTTCGGACCGCCTCCTTCTCTCTTTCTAACACCTTGTCCTGCTTCCACCCAACTCCAGCCTCGAATGAAGGGAGGCGGCCCCTTTTACCCGATGTGTTCCAGGTGTGCACCGGCAATCCCATGGACACGCCCCAGTGTGGCGGAAATGCCAGCTGTCCTCCCGGAAGCACTCCGAGTGTTCCCTCTCTTCTTCCCCCCAGCACTTCCTCGTGTGGTAGAAGTACTGGGGTCCAGGGTCCTTCAGGCAAGTGACCACAGGCCCCTATAGGGTTGGGCTTCCAAATCCTGTACCTGTGGCCCCCAATACAGCCAGGGCGGACGCCCCCTCGCGGTCTGGAGGAGGAATGAGCCCTCCTCCTGTCTTCCTGGGCGTCCTGGCCGGGCATGAGCCCCGTCCGGGTGCCACACAGTATAAGTGTGCATTTCAGTTCAGCTATTGATGTCTGATTGTGGGTTGACACCTAGTGATATTGATTGGTAATGCCTTGCACATTTTGTTAGTTCTTGTTCAATAAAGACGAGAAAGAAAAAGGCACGCGCTGTCTGCTTGTCCATTCTTATCAAAGGAAAAGAAAGGTTACGATAGTGTACTGCATTACAAATACATGACAAGTCACACCAAGTTTCCTGAAGTTGTAAGGCAGCAGCAATAACCAGTGTGCTACTATGTAGCCCATTGCCTATCATCTGCATTATAATTAAGGAATATCATTTTGAATAAAACTTCTGTTAACATGTATATTTTGTACATTTTTTCATAAATGTTGAATTGTTTATTAATTGTTGTCTTGAGACTTGTGACAAATATAACTTGTGTATTGAAAGAGGTAAATATCCTGAATTTTATGGGATAATAGTTGGAACATGATGTCAGTAGTAATTTCTTAACACTTTCCTTTAAAAGCATTTTGGCCCAGGGGGATACCACACAGTTTCTCTTCAATTATTCTAAACTCAATTTAAAATAAACTGTGGCTATAGCTGCAATTTACTGAACATGGTTGTGTTATTAAAACAAAAACTGTAACTGCTTTTATTAAGTTAATCCTTTAGGATTCTTTTTATATCACTAATATGATACATGTTTCAACAAAACTGGTTTTCCCTGATTTTCTGTCACAATCTTAATCCCAAAAGAAAGGATTCACTTCTTCGACTCTTATTTGATTTAGGAAAATGCATGAGTTTCAATAGGTTATTTAACCTCTTAATAACAGTAAAGAATTTCAGAATTGTTCATCTAATATAGAAGCAGACCATGACGACATTTTAGTCAATTTTTGTTAAAAGTTATCAAGTTTGTATAAACAGTGAGCCTGGGGAATTCGGATGTACAGTAGTGTCAGGCATCTGCAGGTGATGAAAGAATCAAAACTGGGCCTTGGATTTTTGGAAAGAATGTTGGGTTAAAGAGACAGACAAATGGAAAGAGAAATTAGAGAAGCTGCAGATAGACTTGCTAACAAATAAATGGCAAATACATTCATCACCAAAAACATGTGAAAATGATTCCTTTAGACACAAAAGCTTATTTGATCTCATTCACTGATCAGCTATGTCCAGTGTAACTAACATGAGTGGCATAAATACTGTAGTGCTCTTTTCAGGTTTTAATCAGAGTCCTTCCCTAGATGTGATATCTTCATATAAGGTAGTACCAGCAATGAACAGCTTTGCTCAAGTTGGTTTGAAACACAGACTTCGAGTTTGCTTGTATTTGTTTGCACCACTACTGCTAGTGCTGTGGCCATATCTATCAGCTCTGCAGTCATGGCAGTAATGCCAGGCTTTTTGACATTTCTTGAAGATGTTGCTTAATATGAGGAACATTAGTGAACAGATCGTGGGATTTTTATTACAATTGGGATGGATTGTGCACTCAGATTGAAATGGCATGAGTCTGTGAAAATGTCTGGACACTCTTCCATATTCTTTCTGCAGCTGGGGCGTTGTTATTAAGTTTGTGAGAGTTACAGAGCACCACAAAATTGGGAGATAATAAATGAAGAAAGAGATGTGGTCTGGGATGGAAAAGGGTCCAAACCATGAGATCAAAATAAAGAAGGCAGCCAGGATTCAAAAGTACAAGACCTTACTCAATAGTCAAAGACAAAGAAGTCGAAACCAAAACCACAATACTACCCACTTCGGCCTACTAGTAAAGAAGCTAAGCTAACTACACTAAGAGAATTTTCAGATTTTTAATATCTGCTGATGAATAGCACAGCATGTAATACCCACCATATTTATAAAGTCACTTGCATGGCATCACCAGTGTGATGACTGCAGTCACATGTCATTTCAATACGGCATTGCACAAATAAAGAAAATTAGGGTGGGAATGAATTTGAAGTTTCTGGATTTAAATCAAAATTTAATAAACACAAGAAACTGAATCTTCTTTTGACAAAACCCAAAAAAAAAATTGTATAAAAATTATAATATTACAGGTGGACTCCCCATGCTTGCAAACCTAAAGTCTACAATGAAGATAAACATTTGCTTATGTTTATATTGTATATTTCACATCTGCTCCTCTCCCTAACCCTAACTATGTAGATTTTATTGCAAACTCACTCTTCTAGCTGTTGTGTATTATCAAATTCTTTTGATTTTATCAGGTATAAACAACTCAGAACAGTGGCCACCTCTTGTCGTCTCTCCTAAATCCTATTGACACACTTAGCAGTGATAACACCTTCTGTGTGTCCATCAGTCCAGCAAGGCACATCTACACTATTGTAAGTACTCACTTATACACACCTGTCAGACATAGCTAGTTTACTTATAAACACTCATGTTTAAATAATTGTATTTAAGTTGACTCCTCTGTCTGTTTGTTTGTCTGGGTCAAATCATGCAACTGATTTTAAACCCAATGTTGGCGAAGTGAATTTCTTCAGATTTTGCATACATGTTCAGTATCGATGACAATACAATAATTCGTCAAAACCGATTCAATTATGTAACAAATTTTGCTGTAATCAATGGTTATGTGATTCCAATTAAGGCACACACAATATTGGAGAGAGAATATAGTGAAATATAGGAGCATATAAGTGAGAGACGCATCGGATTGCCCCCACTTTCCTGTTCCAGTGAGTGGAGTGGGTATGTATGCATGTCGACTTTACTTGTTTACTCTTGAAAAGGAGTAGCCTTGATGATCACGGTGAGGAAGTGTTGGCGTAAGCTTGCCGTTTTGTCATCAATATTTTTTTTCACAGTGACCGAGTGCTAATCCCATAACAGCCTGAACAGAAAAATAGAGACCAAAATATAATTCTTTTTAGCAAAAAAGATATATTATGTAATACGTTTAAAGAAGCTTCCTGTTCATGAAAAATGATTAAAGAAAAATCATTTGCAAAATACTCAAAAACTAAAAAGTAACAAAATAAAATATATAATACATTTTTTTTAAGTACACACAGGGCAGTTTAATAAAAATATTCTGTGCTCCTGCCTACTGTTATGGTATTTAAGGATTTATCATTTACATACAGTAACCAAACATGGACAGGTTGCCAGCTCATCTCAGAGCAATTCACTTGAACTCAGTTACTCATTCTAGGTCAATTTAGAATCTCCGAACATACAATTTGTTAGTATAAGAGAAGGAATCTGGTGTATGTGAGTATAAAAACTCACTCAGATATAAGGAAAGCAGTTTCCTGTAATGTCTTTATTTTGGGAGATATTTACAAACTTTTCATGTCTCAAGCTAATGAATATGAAATTAATAACATAACTATATGCTATCTAAATATTTAAATTGAGCTTCATATCACATTGCTAAGTATAAACAAATAAAAAGCGTTTTCTATTGCCAAAGACTTTTTAAAAATTTTCCTTTTTGCTCTGTTGTCTGCTTTAAGAATAACTGCAATGAAATGATTTCCTGCAACATATCTTGCCCATCTATAGCAGCTTTGGGGAACATTAATTGAGTAATTGAGTTGATACTGATGCCATGATTATATCCATTAGCATTCAACAGATATGCTCCTCATCAATATATTCTGGCTTGAATGACTGCAGCTCTAACTGGTAAAAAAAAACCCTCTGATTCACCATAGGACCACTTTAATTTATATACTTTATAGTACTGCAGTCAAAGAGCAGTTGAAACCACACCTCATGTGATTTGATGACCAATAGACAAAGTAATACTGCTAGCATTTAATTTCTTCCAGATTCAAAGTGGCTTTCATTAGTAACTTAAAAAAGTAAGAAAAATTACTGTAAATAACACATTTAACTTTGCTATATTGTGTATATATGACATTCATTGTTGTCAAGCCCCTTAGCTTCAAAAATGCTGTACGGGGATTTTGCCACTGTGTTCACAGCATCAGTCTCAAGATCAGAGAGCACTAAAACGTTTCAAGACAGTTGTAGAAAATACTAATGAAAAAAACTTTCAAATTTCCATTGCTTTGCAGAAATTCACCAAGTAAACATTCTTTGCACCTTGAGTAAACTATTGTTTTGTAATTAAATGAATATGTGTTGGCACAGCTGTTATCATTGCTTGTGTCATTATATTTTTAGTGAGCTGAAAAATGCAAAAAAGAAATAAACATTTCAAAGAAAGAATAGATAAAAAATGTACAAATCCTCCCCGCAGCTGTCCATAACACTTATACCTGTAAGGTGGATATTAAGAAAAAAAGGTAAAAATCTGTACATAAAAAAGTCAGTGCCTGGGCAACTGTGAGCAATGCCCAATAACACGGGTTCCACATATTATAAACAAATTAAAATTATGCACCTTATTATTAATATAAATTATACCAATTACATTTCTTATTTTTGAAAGCACTTTACTTAGAGAGTGGGGAGCCACTTCAACTACCACCAATATGTAGCACCCACCAGGATGTTGCAATGACAGCCATTTTGTACCAGTACACTCACCACACATTAGCAATTAGGCGGTGGAGGGATAGAAACCAAGGGGCCAGAGTGGACATGGCTGTGATGGGAAATTTATCCAAGAAATCAAGAAACACACTTTTTGGCTCTTCCCTGCACCTGTTACATTACAACTGCCCATACTGAATACATTCATTTTATAAAGTGGGAAGGAAACACACAAGAAATAATAACCAACAATTAACTGAAGTTAAAGAGAAATATCTTTCAGATCTATTATGCATTTTTTCTTTTTTCCACAGTTTCGAAATAATACTATTGAGGTGCCAGTTCTTTATATGAGTATACCATACTGCCTCTTTGAGCCTTTTTAAAAGTTACTTTACCTAATTAATAAACCTAAAAAAAATCCTGGATCACAACACCCTTTCTGCCCTTCATTTCAGTTAAAAAAGATTTTATTCCTCGAGAGTCTATACCATACTCCCATTCCCTGACTTCCCTCTGAAAGAAGGTACAAGTCAATGAACCCTACTTTATCATCACCACTGTCTGAAATCGAGAAGTCTACAGAATCAAGAACTATATCCTTTGTGCTGCTTATTTCTTCTCTATAGTTTCTATACTTCCCATCTGACTCTCTCTACTGCTTTAGGAACTATAAAACCCCCATCATGTCCGTGTCTTACCGCACACTCTCTACAGCAGATGAATCTGCTGTCACGGCAGGATCTGTTTCTGTAGTTTTATTCTTTGCTCTTACTTGCTTTTCTGTTTATTTTCAGCACAACAGATCACCCTTAGATTACAGCCTGATCTCTGCCCTCACTGATCTCTTCACCAATCCCAGGTGTTGCAGCGGTTTCAGTTGAATGTAACTCTGGGCCACCTTCAGACAATTCATTACCATGATTAGCAGCTTCACCATTAATTTCAGAACAGCTTTAACATACTTGTCCATGTATCTCATACTTAAAACATTTCATTGGCTTGGAGGTAACACAAAAATAATGTACTCATAGCTATCAACTTTAAATCTTAGTGCTATGTTAAGTTCATTATTAACATTACACATTATCATAAGCACCTATCTCTGAAAAGAAACACATGTTATAACCAAGGGTCTTTACAGCCCAAAGGGATTCTTCTTATCTTAGACAGTACTTATCCATACCAGCCTAAACCTTTATTAGACAGGAAAA
Organism: Erpetoichthys calabaricus; assembly: GCF_900747795.2. Taxonomy (NCBI): domain Eukaryota; kingdom Metazoa; phylum Chordata; class Cladistia; order Polypteriformes; family Polypteridae; genus Erpetoichthys; species Erpetoichthys calabaricus. The sequence goes on from NC_041402.2 coordinate 146,349,965, forward strand.
GGAGAATGTTTGATCTTTTTGGCAAGAACAAAGAGTGGGAAAATCAAAACAAGAGCATCTAGGAATACTAGTCACTGCAACACAAGTACATTCACTAAATCAGTTGAGTCTAAAAACGCCACCATGACACTACTAATTCACGAACCAGATTGAATATGCGCACACCTAACTACTTGACCCACCATCAATACAGATTTCTGTAACAAGCCAAAAAAGTAAGGAGCAATTTTGTTGCCTGTGGGACGTGGTACTTGCTGAGGTGGCTATCCTGACCTCTCTCAGAATACTCAGAGCCAAGAAGTGTCAATGAAGCACAGTAAGGTCAGAAAAACATGAAAAGGATTGAAAAAGGTGAACATTAAATTCAAACCAGCAGCAGCTCATTTGCCCATATACATCCAAAACTCTGCCCAGTGAACACTCTCACAAGAAATAAAGAAAGGCAGGAAGAAAGAAATTCATGGATTAAAGTTAACACCATAATTGAAAATAAGACAAATATGTACAAATCTAATATGTCATGTCACTTTTGATCCCATTTAATACAGACCAGTGTCCCAGTGCTTGGGGGTTTATTTGCTAGACCCTATTGAGCCTAGGGCACAAGGCAGGAACAAACCCTGGAGAAGGTGCCAGTCAATTGCAGGGTTAACATACACCCCACACAACAAACACACAAAAGGGCCAATTAAGTGTCAGCAGTTAACTTAACCTGCCAGCGCTCCCCTACGCAAACACAGAGAGAACATGCAGACTCCATGAAATGAGGGCCTGGGACGTGAACTCTGGTTTCCTTACTGCGAGGCAGCAGCACTGCCACTGCTCCAGTGTGCTGCCAAAGTCTAATATAACTTTACAAGAGATCTCTCTATTATAAAAAAAAATCTTGGAAGGCTTGGAAGGAGACAATACGTGATTTTCTCGGAGACACTTTAACATCCCACGAGAGACACTTTAACGTCCCGCGAGACAAGGCAGTGAGAGAAAAGGACAGCTGCTGTATAGGCTTTTAAATGATCGACGCACAGCGCAACAAGCAGAACATGCAGCTCGGCAGCAGCAAGCCAGCAGCTGATCCAACTGCATCTCCTTAGCGTGCGTTCAGTGCCCCCACCCCCCTTCATAAGGCAAGTGGCAGAGACGCGAAGTGGCTGGTGCATAGCGCGCCCTGGGGTGGCAGGGGGGCAGGGGGTGGGCGAGCGAAGCGAATAGGGCCCCCTAGTACTTATAATTTGAAACTACCAGATATGTGCAATTATGTTCTGCCAACACCTTTAAATTAATTTAATCTACAGTATGAAGAAAAGCTTGTTATTTTTATATTAAATGCTATAGATAGATAGACATTCACCTTTATGCAGTTTATTTATTAATGATTTTGCTGTTATTTTGGTGATCTATTTTATTACTACTGATTTGTTGGTCAAGCTGATACATAGATGTCAGCTTGACCAAAGATTGTTTAATGTCATCATAACCATTTGAACATTTGATCTGTATTGGCTGCCCAACTATAATTATCTTTTTGTATCACGGAAATGCAGAATCTGATGCTTTTGCTCCGTGGGACATATGGCAAACACAACAATGATGATGTCATTTTTTAATTGCACTTGGCTTGAACATTCACTTGAGAAACCTTTTGAGTGTTGCTGTGAGAAGTTTTGGAAAGGCAATGTTTTTCTGTCACATTCCTTAAAAGAACGTGATGCTTTTGGTCTATCGAAGACAGCTTGACTTTTCCTGTTGATTTAACAGAAAATTAGTATTTTATCCCTTTTCCATACTTGGCCTGATAACCATGTCTCATTATAATTTAAAAGTGAAGTTAAAAACGGATGAAAAAAAAAGATTAGAATGTCAAAAGATTTCGTAAGCACCCTTTTCTCCACTGATGATCTAGTCATTTGCTTGTCGTTTGTGTAATTCTATTTACAGAACAGATCCCCTAATTCAAATATTAACTTTATAAAAGTGCTCATAGGTTCTTTCTTTCTTTCTTTCTTTCTTTCTTTCTTTCTTTCTTTCTTTCTTTCTTTCTTTCTTTCTTTCTTTCTTTCCATGCATTCACTTAAAGGACATCTGAGATAATGAATGCTCTGTGAAATTTTTGACACCCAATCCCACCCACTCTTTTACAGTTTGGCATTTGGAATGTCTGGTCTTGGCTTCTGAATGAAATCCAGTGTCATAAATGACAAGAAATATTAATGACGATAATCAAGGACACCCACAAGGCCAATCTCTCCAAATATGCAGTACTTAAAATTACTAGTGGGTGATGGGTTTTTATTAAAGCCTTCTTTATACAAACACCATTTTTTAAGTCTGAAAATGCATAATGGAAGGAAGAATGTTGAGAGAAGAATATTTTCATTTTATCTTAGAAATAACACATTCATTATTATATGCTGAAAAGTCATGTGTATTCAGAGAACATGAAAGATGGATTTGTTTTGAGTTTTAGCCACTTGTAGTATTTTTGTATAAAAGAAAGAAAGAAAGATTCTGAGTGCTTACTAGCTATTTTATATTATAGTCTAATTGTAAGTCAGAGTAACTTAAAATACCTCATTATTATCACTAGTGTAGCATAACATGGACCCATTAAAGAGTCATTATTACTATTAAATGTAATAAATATATTTTAAACAACTGCACTCTAGCTCTTTAACTTGTAAAGCACCTTGAAGGTTGTTTTCACTATGCTTTACGTACAAACATAAAACTAAAACATTATTATTATTATGATTATGATTATTATTATATTGATCATGCATGATTTCACTTGGCACTTGATCTAGCTAGGTAGATATGGCTATGCTGCTGGAACGTTCCCTAACTAGCTCTTACATTCCAAACACTTAACTGCCATATTTACCACCCAGATTTTCCTGCAGAGTTTATTGGCGGTCACTATAGTCTGAGTCACACTTTTGTTATTTGAGTTTGGTTACTGCTTTGTAGTTATCACTTATGACAATGTCAAGTAAGCTATTCACAAGTGAAATAACAAATTCTATACTGGCTTACAGAAGGACCCCGGACTTTTAAAGAAGCATTGAAAGTAGTTAAATTAAGCCATTACTAGTTCTATAACATAGCTGTAATGAACTCCAAATCTTACAAATAAAGCTCACTTATCATTTTTGTCATTACTAGAAAGAGAGGAAGCAAAGAAAAAAAAAATTTAAATACTACATTCTTTTTTTTTTTTTTTGTCACCCGAAAGACTGCAACTGTCCAGAACATTAGCATTAGCAACTCATTACTTTGGAATGTGTCAGGCACTTGTCATTGTTCACAGATACTAGGAAAAGGACTGTATTCCCTTTAAAGGTAGCAGCATGGAAACTCTATGGCAGCTTTTGGTCATTTGACCTTAGCCTACTGTCAAATCCCAGTTTTGCAAATTAAACAAATTGAACCTTTAACACACATGTACACACACACACACATATAATATATATATGTTCTACCCTTTTTTCAATAACCTACCGTTAATGAAATAAACAGATCAAAGCAAATGCATTAACAACGGCTACTAAAACCTTAGCTTTAGCATCGACTTTCATTGGGGAGAACTCCAAAACATTTTAAAAGTCACTAGTATCTCTACATAAATACGATTTGAATTTTTAATTTTTCAAAAAACATGTCATTTCATTAATTCAGAAGTGATTAATATGTTCTTGTAAGTCATTAAATTCATGCTATTGGAAATTAACAGTGGTGAATTAACATTAAATCAGATCATTATAAAAGTTTCCACAAATCTGTGAGTTATGTCAGCTTTTAGATTACTTGGAAAATTAAAGATAGTAATTAGCTATTTAAACAATGCTAATTGCATGTCATTTTATATTGAAGGTCTAGCTGCTGGTTGCAAAGCAAAATGCTACCTCCTAGTGGATTGTTACTAGATTCAAGATTATGATAAATCAAAAACATAAATGTGTAAGAAAGCACATGTTTATACAAAAATGACACTTTTTATTTCTGTTTCATTTGAGCATCAGCTTCTGAGCTCAAACATTTGTTAAGTTCACAAGTTAGCCGTGTCCTCATTTCTTTCCACACTTTCTTCCTTTCTCTCGTACATATTATGCCATTTCTTCTTATTTTTCCCCAGTACATTCTGTTATTCTGCATTCCTGTGCAGGAATATTGACTGCAAAATTCTCCAAAAGCACAATCTATTTATTTTTGCTATAGAGTGCCTTTCTGAGTGAGGAGTATGCTAAACTAGAATTTTATTTTAATAAGTGTTAAAATAGCAAAAAGCTGATGAAAACATGTTGAAGTGATTGCTGACAAGTATAACTCAGTAAAGTAACAGGTGCATAATTTGACGAGGCTTACAACACTTCAACTAATCTGTGATTATGTTACATTGCACCTTTCATTGCAAGCATTTTGACAAAGTGATTAACAAGAGCAATACAAATGATGCTTACAGTATATTAAAATAGAATTACACATGGCTTCTTCTGGCAAAGTTCAAAAGGGTAGAAAAAGTCACTCGGCCTTCATACCAACAGATACCACTCCCTGCCTTTACAGGATTTAGTTTTCAGACAAGATGTGATTTGGGTTGTTAAGAAACTTCATGGAATTCTTCTTTTGGATTGCTCTTTTGTCTAAACGAATCAGTTAATCTAACATATTTTGCTGTGGTCTGAAATTGTAGTAGTATCTTGAAGGCGTTTGTTATTCAGAAGAACATGTTCTCTAGCCATCTGAGGGATTACTTAGTCATGGTGTTGAGAACCACTTCAGCTCTCCTCCACCACAAAATAAAAAATGTCTAAGCCCCTGTGAGTAACAAATCATGTGCACATAAAACCACAAGCCCAGTCCACATTAAAAATGCTCAAGTTAATAATAAAGTGTTAATGATTTTTCTTTCTAAGTATGCCAGACACCAACAGCTGAATTCTGTCTGATATTTTCGAAGAAGTATACATGCCCCTGGTGATAACTAAACCACATACTATAGGCCCCTGCACCCTCAAAACAAATGGTTCACTTACCCTCGGCTTACCAACAATAGTGTAGCTCTCATCCAAGCATTGTGTTGTAAATTTCACCTTTAGCGTGTTACTACTTCCACCAACACTGAATGACATCTACGAGTTCTGGAAGCATCTGCACCTGATTTATGCTTATGTTACAGACCACCTAACATAACCTGGGACTTTTAAAATTGTTATTAAGCTAATGGGTTCTTATGGTGCACTGACAAAATCATGCTGACAAATGCAAACCAGCAAAGGTAAGTGGTGACAAATGTGTGCAGGAAAAATGTGTGCAACAACAAATGAGAACAGTTAGTGGGCTGCTTTTTCCATCTTAGGAAACTGAGCAATTTAATGGATAATTACAAAAATGACAAATCTCTTTTATGTTAAAAGGGATTCAAGCTTAGAACCTACTGATGATATTGCTTCTGTAGAGCTTGTAAATACTTTTAAATATAAAACATGTCATATCACCAAACATTTATATCTATTCATGAAAAAGCAAAGAGGAAATATGATTTTACCTTTGTGTATTAAGGTAAAGTCTTTGCGTATGGATTTTTAGGTAAACTAAAGTAGTAAATGACTTGCGGGTAAATGCAGACAGAGGCCATTTATCTGTTCTCATCCTCTTAGATCTGAGTGCCGCATTTGACACCATTGATCATAATATTCTTAAGAATCGCCTTAGTCAATGGGTGGGCCTCTCTGGCAGTGTCTTAAATTGGTTTGAATCCTACCTGGCAGGGAGAAAATTCTTTGTTAGTTGTGGTAATTATAACTCAAAGACACATGATATTCTATATGGTGTTCCACAAGGCTCTATCCTGGGTCCACTGCTCTTCTCAATCTACATGCTTCCATTAGGTCAGATTATCTCAGGGCACAACGTGAGCTACCACAGCTATGCTGATGACACACAGCTGTATTTATCAATAGCACCTGATGACCCCAAATCTCTTGATTCGCTAACACAATGTCTAACTTGTATCTCAGAATGGATGAATAGTAACTTTCTCAAATTAAATAAAGAAAAAACCGAAATCTTAGTGATTGGCAATAATGGATACAATGAGGCTATTAGAAATAAACTGGATGCATTAGGATTAAAAGTCAAATCGGAAGTAAAAAGCTTAGGGGTAACCGTTGATTGTAATCTGAATTTTAAATCGCATATTAATCAGATCACTAGGACAGCATTTTTTCACCTAAGAAACATAGCAAAAGACAGACCTCTTATATCATCGAAAGATGCAGAGAAATTAGTTCATGCGTTTGTTTTCAGTCGGCTAGATTACTGTAACGCACTCCTTTCAGGTCTACCCAAAAAAGACATCAATCGTTTGCAACTAGTGCAGAATGCAGCTGCTAGAATCCTTACCAGGAAAAGAAAATCCAAACACATTTCTCCAGTTTTGATGTCACTACACTGGTTACCTGTGTCATTCAGAATTGACTTTAAAATTCTGCTTATGGTTTATAAAGCTTTAAATAATCTCGCCCCGGCTTATATATCGGAATGTCTGACACCTTATATTCCAAATCGTAACCTCAGATCCTCAACTGAGTGTCTCCTTAGAATTCCAAGAGCAAAACTTAAAAGAAGTGGTGAGGCGGCCTTCTGCTGTTATGCACCTAAAATCTGGAATAGCCTGCCAGTAGGAATTCGCCAGGCTAATACAGTGGAGCACTTTAAAAAACTACTGAAAACACATTATTTTAACATGGCCTTCTCATAACTTCACTGTAATTTATTCCTGATACTCTGTATATCCAATTCATTATAATAACTATTCATTCAAAATCTGTACTAACCCCTACTCTCTCTTCTGTTTCCTTTTCCGGTGTCCTGTTGGTGGTGGCGTGCGCCACCACCATCTACCCAAAGCACCATGATGTTCCAACAATGATGGATGGATTAAAAGCCAGAAGTCTGTATGACCATCTGCATCAAGTGACTCCGTGAAAAACCCGAACTACAAAGAGGACTATTTCATTTATGTTAGGTAGAATGCCCAGAGGGGACTGGGCGGTCTCGTGGCCTGGAACCCCTACAGATTTTATTTTTTTCTCCAGCCTTCTGGAGTATTTTTTTTGTTTTTTCTGTCCACCCTGGCCATCGGACCTTACTCCTTTCTATGTTAACTAATGTTGTCTTACTTTAATTTCTTATTTTGTCTTTTATTTTTCTTCTCTTCATTATGTAAAGCACTTTGAGCTACTTTTTGTATGAAAATGTGCTATATAAATAAATGTTGTTGTTGTTGTTGTAAACTGTGTGTAATAAATGAGCATTTAAAGATACAGCCCAATGTGCTATACGATTCAACCTCTTTGGTGAATCAACGCTGCCTCTTGTCCGCACCACTCTGCATTGGAATAACCTCATTTCACAATGTGTGTATGTTTAAAACTAGCGATTTGAAAAGGGAAGAGAGATTAGAAAAAATACCTGATATAAAACCCATTTGTTATTTATCCATCCATCCATGCATCCTCTTCCGCTTATCCGAGGTCGGGTTGTGGGGGCAGCAGCTTGAGCAGAGATGCCTGGACTTCCCTCTCTCCAGCCACTTCTTCTAGCTCTTCCGGGAGAATCCCAAGGCGTTCCCAGGCCAGCCGGGAGACATAGTCCCTCCAGCGTGTCCTGGGTCTTCCCCGGGGCCTCCTCCCGGTTGGACGTGCCCGGAACACCTCACCAGGGAGGCGTCCAGGAGGCATCCTGATCAGATGCCCGAGCCACCTCATCTGACTCCTCTCAATGTGGAGGAGCAGCGGCTCTACTCTGAGCCCCTCCCGGATGACTGAGCTTCTCACCCTATCTTTAAGGGAGAGCCCAGACACCCTGCGGAGGAAACTCATTTCAGCCGCTTGTATTCGCGATCTCGTTCTTTCGGTCACTACCCATAGCTCATGACCATAGATGAGGGTTGGAACATAGATCAACTGGTAAATTGAGAGCTTTGCCTTATGGCTCAGCTCCTTTTTCACCACGACAGACCGATGCAGAGCCTGCATCACTGCGGACGCCGCACCGATCCACCTGTCGATCTCCCGCTCCATTCTTCCCTCACTCGTGAACAAGACCCCGAGATACTTGAACTCCTCCACTTGATAGGCAGGATCTTGCTCCCAACCCTGAGAGGGCACTCCTCCCTTTTCCGGCTGAGGACCATGGTCTCGGATTTGGAGGTGCTGATTCCCATCCCAGCCGCTTCACACTCAGCTGCGAACTGATCCATTTGTTATTTATTAAAAAATATACAGTCTGTTTATGTCTGAAAAATACATACATTATGGCTGTATGTACCAAAGCCATCAGAATTTCTATTTATAACCTGAAATAGACTTTTAGCCACACCGTCCATCCTTATGTCCAAATGATGATATTTCTAGTTTAATCACCTCCTGCAATAACTAGCACCGACATTCGGAAAGGCTCTGCTTTTAGAGTTGTTGAGAAAGACTGCACATAATATGGTGCAATAAATTGCACAGTAGATTCTTCATTTGTATTAAGTTTATAGATTTTCTGTTCACTTTATGTGTTTTGGAAGGAATACTCAACCCAAAAGTGATTGCAATTATACACATAACATTGAAAATAGTTTACACACATCGTTTTTGAATAAAAAATACCTATATTATATTTTTTTCGTTTTATTTATTTTATTAAAATCAAATAACATTCCATACAAGCAGATCAAGTTTAACAAAACTAGGTTCGAAACACATCAACCCCCACCCTTGAGAAAGAGTGCTAGGCCAGCAAGTAAAACTTTAAACTAGTAATAATAAGCAAATAGATAAATTAAAAAATGATTAAAAACAGAATAAAAAAGAGGAGAGAGAATCTGCTTCCTCAATTTTAATGCTTATTCTAAAATGTTATTGATTAGATCCTGCCAGGTTTTGAAAAAGTTTTGTACAGATTCTCTAAGTGAGAATTTGATTTTTTCGAATTTCAAATAGTATATAACATCAGTTACCCACTAGCTTAATAGAGGAGAGTTAGGATTCTTCCAGTTGAACAAGATAAGTCTATGTGCCAATAGTGTAGTAAAGTCAATTACAGTTTGTTTGTCCATCTCCACTTTAAGACCATCTGGAAGTACACCAAACACAGCTGTTAATGGGTTAGGAGGGATTGTGACACCAAGGCTGTCTGAAAGGCATTTAAAGATTTTGGTCCAGAATGATGTTAATTTGGTGCAGGCCCAAAACATGTGGCCCAATGAGGCTGGAACTTGATTGCAACGTTCGCAGGTTGGATCTTGCCCTGGAAACATTTTGGACAATTTTAAACGAGACAGATGTGCTTGATAAAAGTTTTTAAGCTGAATAATTGTATGCTTTACTTGTATGGAGCTCGAGTGAATTCTGTGCATTGCTACCTTTTCTGAGATGTTGAGTGAGAGATCCTTTTCTCATTGTACTCTGGGATATTTGAAAGGGAGGGACTGTAAAATGTTTTTATATATTATGGTTATGCTGTCTGAGTCCTCAAGACTAATCAATATTTTTTCTGGAATAGAGGGAGGTGGGAGGTAAAGAAAATTGGGCAGGTTTAGTTTAAGAAAGTTTCTAATTTGAAGGTAGTGAAAGAAATGTGTTGCTGGAAAGTTAAATTTGGAGTGTAATTGTTTGTAGGATGCAAAGACATTGTCTGCTGATCACGGAGATGTGGCTGAATCCACTCATACTGGACACGGCTTTCCACAGCATACCGGCAAGACAGGACAGAGAGCTCCGGTAAGAAAAGAGGAGGTGGGCTGTGAATTTATGTGAACAATAGCTGGTGCATGAATTCCACCACAGTCACCAGACTCTGCTCTCCAGAGATGGAGTTTTTTGACAATTAAATGCAGACCCATATACCTCCCCCGTGAATTCAACGCCATACTGCTAACTGCTGTGTACATAGCACCAGATGCTAATGCTAGCTCGGCTCAGCAGTAAACAGAGCAAGTATCCTGAGGCTGTTTACATCATTTCTGGGGACTTTAATCATGCAGATCTGAAAGCAGTTCTCCCATAATTCCATCAACATATAAAGTGTGCAACCAGGGGAGTAAAAACACTGGACAAGCTGTACACAAACATCAGACTGGCCTATAGAGCTAAACCCCTAGCACACCTTGGCCAGTCTGATCACACGTCCCTGCTTCTGATCCCTTCATATACCCCCCTCAGGAAACAAGCTCCCACTATGACCAGGACTGTTACCATATGGCCCGAGGAGGCTTCCCAACAGTTGCAGGACTGCTTCCAGAGAACTGACTGGGAGGTTTTCGATCACCAAGACCTGCAGACACAGTCCTGGATTACATCAGGTTCTGCACAGACAATGTCACCAAGGACAGACGCATAAGGAATTATCCCAACAGGAAGCCCTGGATGACGAGGGAGGTCCAGAGTCTGCTGAAAGCCAGGAATACTGATTTCAGGTCTGGGGATGGGGCTCATTACAGTGTAGCCAGAGCGAACCTGAAGAGAGGCACCTGAGAGGCCAAGGCAGTGTACAGAAGGAGGATAGAGGACCATCTGAGGAGCAACAACACCAGGCAGCTGTGGCAGAGTGTCCAGCACATCACCGGCTACAAATCCAGCAACTCCTCGGCCGCTGAGGGAGACACTTCTCTGGCAAAGGAGCTGAACATATTTTTTGCCCGCTTTGAAGCGACACCAAGAGTAGCTCCATCACAGGCGCCTGTTCACAACAGTGTGAGGTGAAGCGGGTGATGAGGAAGGTGAACCCGAGGAAGACTGCAGGACCCAACGGTGTGGCTGGACGGGTGCTGAAAGACTGTGCAGATCAACTAACAGGAATCTTCACTAGGATTTTCAACCAGTCCCTGTCCCGGGCCACTGTCCCATCCTGCCTCATGTCCTCCATCATTGTTCCGCTGCCAAAAAAGTCTATCACGAACAGTCTGAATGATTTCCGCCCAATGGCACTCACATCTGTCATCATGAAGTGCTTTGAGAAACTGGTGTGGAGTCATATCATTGCCTGCCTGCCAGCAGACCTGGACCCTTTTCAATTTGCTTACAAAGCAAAGAGGTCCATGGTGGATGCTGTGGCCACAGCCCTTCATGCTGCCCTGACCCACCTGGAGCAGCAGGGGAGTTACGCCAGACTACTCTTTGTGGACTTCAGCTCGGCGTTTAACACCATCCTCCCACAACGACTGGTGTCCAAACTGGCAGATCTGGGACTTCCATCACTCACCTGCAGTTGGATACTGGACTTCCTGTCTGGTCGCTCCCAGAGGGTCAGGCTGGGTCCCCACACCTCCACTGCTCTCAGCCTCAACACTGGGACGCCGCAGGGTTGTGTGCTCAGCCCGCTCCTCTACACCCTCTATACATATGACTGTGTCTCCATTCACCATAACTACAAGATCATAAAGTTCGTGGATGACACAACAGTGGTCGGACTCATCTCAAGCAAGGAGGGTGAGCTGGCATACAGGGACGAGGTGGAGCGGCTGCCAGAGTGGTGCAGAGTCAATAACCTGCTCCTCAAAACCACAAAAACAAAGGAGCTTGTTACTGACTTTAGAAAAAACAAAACTGACATCCAGCCACTCAGGGCCTGTGTGCAGAGGGTGAGCTGGAGGATGACCTGACTTGAAGCGCCAACACCAAGGAGCTGCTGAAGAAGGCGCAACAGAGACTGTATTTTCTGAGAATCCTCAGAAAGAACCATCTCCCCAAAAATCTGCTCGTTGCCTTTTATCACTGTTACATTGAGAGTGTGCTCACGTACGGACTGTGTGTGTGGTACGGCAGCTGCACTTCCTCAGAAAGGAAAGCGCTCCACAGGGTCGTCAGGACAGCAGAGAGAACAATTGGTTGTACCCTCCCCACTCTGGAACAAATCTACACCTCCTGATGCCGCAAAAAAGCAATAGACATTTCACAGGATTCATCACATCCCGGTCATTGCCTCTTCCAGCTTTTGCCATTGGGCAAGAGCTACAGAGCAATGAAAACCAGGACAAACCGCCTTAAAAACAGCTTTTATCCAAAAGCAATCACGGTCTTGAACTCAGAATAAAACTGTTCCAAATCATTCTCCCAATGTGCAATATAGGCCTTAAGTCAACCAGTGCAATTTGTACATTTAACCAGTGCAATTTGTATATATAACAAGTGCAATTTGTATATTTTGTAAAGTACTTTTTTATTTTTAATAAATTTGCAAAAACCTCTAGTAAACTTTTTTACCGTTGTCATTATGGGGTGTTGTGTGTAGAATTCTGAGGAAAAAATGAATTTAATCCATTTTGGAATAAGGCTGTAACATAACAAAATGTGGAAAAAGTGATGCGCTGTGAATACTTTCCGGATGCACTGTATCTATCTATCGATCTATCTATGTACAGCTATTCATACATTTTAAAAGGCACTATTCCATTCTGGTGATTGGGATGGCTATTGTGTAGTATATGATTAAAATCATTGTTTCTCTTGTCAACACGTTCATTGATCACTCAGGCCTTTTGAATGAAAACTTTGTCACCTTCAAAGATTCTGTTGTCGTTAGAAATGCTTGACCACAAGAACTCTCTGAATTTCTTTTGTTTTTATTCACATTTCCGTAGGTCTGTAATTGAATCAGTGGACCTAATCCAAATACCCCACGCCTTATTAATCATTACTGGAACCAAATATCTATGCTCAAGGCATCATTTGGTGTGTGTGACACATGTACTTGTCTAGGGAGGTAGACTTAAAGACTTATAGGCACATAGGCATTGTCATGAAGAAGAAATACAATTTAGGTGCTTTTTTGTATCCATGGTGATAAAAAGCAAAATGCATGTGCTATCCTTTGAGAGAGACTTCTGTGTATTATATTCTATGAGGTGAGTGGTGGAAAGTGTGATTCAGCTTACCTTGATCCTATAGACGTTCCTGGCTGGAAAGGCAGTGTAATTGATATACCACATGCACATATAAAACACTCAGAGGAAACCTTTGTGACAGTGAGTTGTTTTATTATTTTTAATCCTGTTTTTATCAACAGTGCAAATCTCAGTAGAAAACATTTCAAGGCTCTAGAGGGTTTGCTTAAATATTGTGCAACACTTAAGTCAAAAAAATTAACAGAAGATTCTGCTGGTTATTCTGTGGTTAATTTGAAATTAACTCTTCGTGTATACCCAGTTGGCCCCCATAATGGGGCTATTCATTACATGATTTTGAAACAATGGGTAGAGAAGCAATCAGTAATAAATGTTCACAGGAAGAATGAAATTGTATTCCCTATCCCAAACATAACTCCATTTTGTTTATTCCATGATAGAACAAAATAAATATTTTTCAGAAAAAATAAAATAACTAGGGTACATTTTTAATAAGAATAAAATACAACACATGGAATAATGCAAAGATTCTTGAGTAACAGAAACAATAAAAATAAAATTTATAACTTAAATTAACAACAATAGGAAATCAACGAAGTGTTACAAACACTAAAAAACAATGTGATACATTAAAAGAATGAAACAAGTTCCAGCAAAAGTTGTACAGAAAGATGCAGCATGAAAAATACTTAAAGGGAAAAAATATTAAATGGATAAATATATTTAAACAAAAGTTATAAAAATGTATAAAGAAACAAAAAAATATGATTGGTCAAGGAGGAAGTTGCAATCCCCCACCCTAAAGTATTAAGTAGGAGCAACAAAGACACCATTCCAATTGCTGAAGCAACACAATACAGTTGCTAAAGCAAACCAGGAGATATAAAAGAAGATTTAACAGAATAATAACTACAAAAGAGAAAAAAATAAAGTAGAGAAAAGACGGGTTGAAAAAATCAAGTGACATTAATAGTAGGGTGGATAGTGCAATCACTCAACTGTGATGGTGCGGGTTGGCTCCTTGCCTCCGCTTCCATAATGGGAGCCACTTGAACCCAACACCATCGATAACGTAACTGGATGAGCATGGCAGATGAGGACAACAAAACACACCAAGCAAGGGGATGGCGAAAAGTGAAAGTGCTTTTACTAAAAAAAAAAAATAAAATCCAAATAGCGTGCAAAGTGCTCAAAAAAATTCAATAAATGAATCTCTCTATTATAGAACAAAAGTTTTCAATGCGACGAGACTTTTTAGGAGATGACACAAGACTTTTTGGAAAAGATATTTTCAAGTCCCGTGAGACGAGAATATTGCCATGATATTTTTAAAAGTCATGCCTCCTAGCAACCATTTTCAAACAAAACCATGGTACTCTCACCTCTCAGTCTTGTGAATGCTTTTGTCAGACACACTTCCTGCACTCTCAGCTCTTATAAATTTTAACGTTTGTCACTTTAAGTTCCCAATTAAAGAAGACGTATTATGTCCAAATCTTATTTAAGAATTTCATCGTGAAGGGTTATCAACAGAAAAAAATGAGTACACTGGCAATCCTAGCACCTAGGAACGAGGAAGTCAAATGAATTTATGCCAAAAATGTTGATTGGTAACACTGCAAAATGGTTAGTCAGTCAGGTACGTATCAATAGACTATGCTGAAACAGCCAGTGGTGATCATGCGGAAGATGAAAACAAAAACTTACAATATCCCATAGAATATCTACAACCGTTAACACCGTCCAGTCGTCCACCGCAACAAATTACTGTAGAAAGAAGGATGTATCCAAGAAAGGCAATTTAGTACATCTCCTGTGGATAACGTTAGACGCCAAAGGAGATCTCGATATGCCATTCGTATGAAAATATTAACAGTTTCCCGTTAGAATAGCTTTTGCAAAGACAATTAACAAATCTTAGAGCCAAACATTCGAAAAAGTCATTTTATTTAATAGAGGGAAAGAAACGAAATGCAATCATGGGCAGTTATATGTCGTGTGGATGCAAATGTAACACTTCACATGAAAATTAAAATCTATTTAAACTGTACATCCACATCCCCACACACGAGTGGTAGAACCACAAAGAGGCTAGCATGTAGCGCTGGCCAGGGGATTGGCGAGCGAAGTGCGCATGGAGTAATCCATAAAAACATCAAAGTGGTGGTGAAGGTTAAAATGATAAAATAAATATATCCATTAAAACAAAGTTAAAATTCAGGCAAGAGTCTTTAAAATTCTCATCCCCGGTACTTTCCTTTTAAAATCAACACCTCTCCAGCTTACCCTACTCAGACCTTCTGACTCTCTAAGTAACAGCACAAGTACAGACGCAAACCAAGCGTAATCAAGAATCCTGGTTCGATCCCCACTCACTCCTATATTTGCCGTTTTCAGTAGTAAGCTGCTCTTTTTGTTAATATTATACAGTACACACATGCACGTGATTTGTGTCTGTACTTGCGCTGTTACTTAGAGAGTCAGATCGGGGGAGGGGTGATGTTAAAGCGGGTGAGCTTATTCAGTGCTGCAGGAACAACGCACATGTTGATTTTTTTTTTCTTTCAGTACATGTGCCTTCCCTGTTTATTTGTATATCTCTGCCTGTCTGTCTCTGTATTACGCAGTGCTCTGTCTGTCTGTGTGTTATGGATCTTGAAAAAAATAAGTTATAAGGACAGTTGTTCATGTTAATTGCAGTCTCAATTGTTAAAAAAATATTTTAAAAGGAGCATCCCACATGAAAATATAATGATCTCATTAACTGACAGTGCATACTAATTTACAAATTTTATGTCCGTTTGAGGTTAAAAAGAAAAAAAAGAAGTAACACTTTATCCCCAGCGGGGAATTGAACTCATGTTTGTGAGGCAAAGAAAAGCTACTTGCTCTGAGAGGCAAATCTTAGCACACTACGCCACAGAAGCTGTTGCATGGTGTGTGAAGCTTTTGTGGAAGTGTTTATTTGATCTTACGAACTCTGGCTTTACACATTCTATAGTGTATGCCTACATTTTGTAACATTTATTACTAAAATATGAAAAAGTTTCTGTTTTAACAATGTGTTTACACAGATTACTGTAGAAACGGTACACACATGGAATGCGTGTGTTCCAAATAACGATCGTATTATTTCAACTCTAAAACTCCAGTTCACTCCCAGACAATCAATCAAGGCATGAGCTGGGAAAAGTGCGTTCACGTTCTAAGTCGGTGGGGGGATGGAATAGCTGGCTGTTGGCAGCTTGTCTTTTATCAGCACATTTAGAGGACAAAAGACGCTGGCGGAGAGGTGTGAACGGATTTAAGAAGTGATTTAAGGTGGGCCCGATCTACGAGTTTTTTCGTAGACTCTGGTAATTCTAGTGTTAAACATATCACTTCTTGCATCCAAACCTTTGGCCGTTCCACTGTTGACATGTGTTGCTTGTCTTTGTGTTGAGTATGTTGGGTCAAGAAGATTGCACTTTCAATATTTTACACCTTGCATTGCAGGATGTTCACCCTAAATCCTAATTAAAGGGATTGTAGATCGTGGGGTTTCTGGAAAAAACATACTATAAATAGAAACGCTTACTTTTCAATAAATTACTGTACCTTAAATGACCAAATTGTAACCTCATTTAATGGTCATATTAAAATTATATATTTAAAAAGTAAAATTCTGAATAAACTGTTATCATGCAATACAGTGCCTATAAAAATCAATTAATTATTAAATTCAAAATCAATTTACAAAATTGAAAAAACACTTATTTTGTGTTTTATATTTGTATTTAATTTAGACTTTGCAGAAATCTATGTTCACTTTGACATTAAATAGTCTTTTTCTGTTGATCAGTGTCAAATAAGCCAAATTAAATCCACTGTGATTCATTGTTGTATAACAAAAAAATCGTACATGAGCATCAATTGGCTTTGCTCCCTAGGAACCAAGTTACCCAAACTATTCTATAACATTTCAGTAATTATTTACCACTCTGATGCTGTTCTTTCTGATCATAAAATAGGT
This sequence comes from Erpetoichthys calabaricus, assembly GCF_900747795.2. NCBI lineage: Eukaryota > Metazoa > Chordata > Cladistia > Polypteriformes > Polypteridae > Erpetoichthys > Erpetoichthys calabaricus. The sequence goes on from NC_041402.2 coordinate 146,366,872, forward strand.
CATCATGATAGTAATTCAAAATTAATTGCAGGAAATGGTATTTGACGTTCCTTCTAGAGTTTGGTATTTTTCCATCCAGCCATTTTAGTTCTAGAACGTCCTGAAGAAACTGTGACACACAGACACACACACACCCATCATCAAGATATCAATGTTTTCAGTATCGGGGATCCTAAAACATTAAGATCTGTCAACAACTGAAGATTGAAATGTTTGATTAATCTAAAGTTTTGGTTCTCCCCCATAAATGATTATGGTTATGGTGGGGGAGGGTGCAAAGCAAAAATGTGACTTTCCAGGGACTGAATATTTGTATAGGCACTTTACTTCAAGAATTTCAATAATTACAATGAACTTTATAAGTGCTTATATATGGTGAATACAAAATTCAAGAAATACTGCTGTGATGTTGGCATTTAGCATGTTTGTCAAGTGAAACCACCAGCTACTGAGAGGATGTGGGACACAAAGTCATTTATTCAAGAGCTTTATATTCCAAAGTAGAGGTCTTTGTTAGGTACAGACTTTCTTATATTTGGATCTGTGACAGACATAGACTTTTTCCAAGTTTTGTATTCATCAGTTATGATTCCATGCT